>NC_085877.1:772500-782500 GCF_034702125.1 Engraulis encrasicolus
AGCAGATCATTGATGACGCAGGCCCTGTTTTCCCTCTTTTCAAAGTTGGTCGCTTCCAGATGGATTTTGTGGCTTCTTTCACTCCCCCTCTCAAACTACCTTTCCTCTGTATTCCAGAGATCCCATTCTGGGAAGTTTAACTGTCCCTCAATGTTCATTTATAGAGAGGGTCGTGAATGGCCAAATTTACCCAATTGGTAACATTTGAACAGAAAATGTGTCTGTTTGTAGGTGTGCCACCCCCATTCACTGACTGGTCATGTAGTCTGGCGACACGAGTCATTGCCTGCCAAAAGACCTGACCCAGACGTAATGCAGTGGAATGCAATGGAATTGTGAATTGTCAGATGAAAGGCTAATTCTCACCATCACCTTTAAACACAGTACATGCTTACCCCTGTTATAAATTAGAGGTTACTAGAATGGCCCTAATGCATTATTAAAGGCCCTGTGCACTGTGGTGTAGTAGTGGTGTAGTACTAGTTATGTTTTTTCACTAACTATTGCAATGTCCCAGTGGCAGGACGGTGGTTGGTAAGGGGCTACCAACACCGGTACATCATTCAGCATGTTATATACCATGACAAGGCCCCCCATACACTGTACCAAGGGCCCCACTTTGAAAACCACTGATTTAATCATTTTGATGTACTTGTACAGTATAATTACAACAATAAACTTGCTGACTCCATAATTGTCACTTTCTCTCCTCTAGTACACATGTGGTAGGGCCTCCATGTCTCCCCTCTCCACACGCACGAGGCTCTCCACACACACAAGGCCTTGCATATGCTGGTGAAAATCCCTTGCGTGTACCAGGGTATACTTTATAACTGCTCTCACATACTCAAGCCTTGTTGCTCTGTTGGAAACATGATCTTGCTGTACTTGTATAATTACAATAATAAACTTGCCAACTCTGTAATTGCCACTTCTCCACCAACACGTGATGGAGCCTCCACTCCTCTCTCCCCTCCCCACTTACCTGTACCTGACCTGTGTGGGGTTTCCCCCCTCGGGAGCAGAGACACACGCACGGGGGCCTTACCTATCCCTTCCCTCATCCCGTAAATACCTCTGGAGATTTGGAGGACCTGTTTAGGGGGATTTGTAATGGCAGTCCCACTAGAATTAAACTTTCTGCTGCTGCCTTTCACCTTAATAATACAGTAGAGTGCTCTTGTGGAAACGCACATACAAAGTGAACTGGGGGCTGGAAAACTACACATAGAGCAGCTCCCGTGATGTAGGGCTTTTTTAATTTAAGAAAACATGTCTATGCTGGTCTAGCTTACCATTTGAATGCGACATTGAGTCGGCACACAAAAGTAAAGCGTTTTTTTGAATAGCGTAAAGGAGCAACATGTTGTCAACGTGCTGAGCATTTGCAAGTCTGCGGGAAGTAAACAGATTAAAGCCCTTTGTGATGAGTGGTGCCAGTGGATGGTGTTAGGAATCGTTGCGTAACTGTGATTTAAGCGTTGGCAAACAACAAAGGGGGATGAGTTACAGCAAATTTTACGGATGACTGGCTGAGCCTATTCTTGGAGCAGTCACACACACAGAAACACAGCTCCAAAACACAAAACAAACTGAGAGGATACGCGAGGATAAGAGATATGGGTGGAGGGTGAAACAACTTCAGCATGTGCTGAGTGAAAGCGATGGAAATGAAGGCAGAGACACAGAGAGAGAGAGAGAGAGAGAGAGAGAGAGAGAGAGAGAGAGAGAGAGAGAGAGAGAGACAGACAGAGAGAGAGAAATAAAGAGAAAGAGAGATAGAACATTTTCCACTCCTCCAGTCATGTCCGTTCCTCATCTCATCTTCTCCTGGTCCTCACCTGATTACCACAACCCCCTGGTCTCCCAAACCCCCCCCCCCCCCCCACCACCCCAATGCCCCAGAGCCTGTTCCATTTCCTCCCAGTGAGTGAGATTAGGAGCAGACAGAGGGCCACTCTCTCTATTATGGAGCCCTCAGGGAGGTTCGAGAGGAGAGAGGGAGGGGAGGGGGGTCAGGCAGCCTGTGACGCAGGAGGTAGAACTGTGTCCAACCACAAACACCCCTAACTGCCCCCAGGAGCCACCGAGGGACAAGGAGCTGAATCCAACACTTGTCTTATCAAACAGGAAGCTCCAACATATCTCTCTCTCTCTCTCTGGGGGTTGGAACGAGTGATGAAGGAGAAATGAGGTGAAGGGAGGGGAAAGAAGGAGACAAACAGGCTTTGACGCAGGAGGTATAATCAAAGATTTTCTAGGTTCTAGCTTTTTCGCCATCTCTGGTATAGCTGTACCAAAGCTCTGCCCAGACCACAAACAGCCCTAACTACCCCCAGGAGCAACAGAGAGACAAGGAGCTGAATCCAGCACGAGTCATTCAAGCAGGAAGCTCCTTGATAGGGGAGAGACAAGGGGCAATAGAAGGGTTCGACCTGTGACGCAAAGGACACCTCTGACCACATACACTAAGGGCCAATAGAGGAGCTGAATCAAACACTTAACAATGTATCTTATCAAACAGGAAGTTCCTATGTACACCTGCATTAAGAAAGTTTACCAGACAGTTAAAGCACTGTAAATATATATATGTGACGTCCCACACCCTCCAAAGTTATGTTAAAAGTTATATAGGCCTACATAGACAAGGCGCACCCAATCGAAAAGTAAAATGTCAATGCTCTGTACTTTCTTAGAATCGTGTGACAAAATACCTTCAGTTGATTTCTGAACTCTTGAGTCTAAGGGGGAAAATTCTCTGGGGGAAAACTTTGAAAACACTGGTTTTCACAGAGAGGAGTCTGAAGATTTGTGTGCGTTGCACGTAATAGTCTGACAAATGGAGCCTTTAGGGGTGGTTCGTACATGTATATGGGGGTTATTGACATGCTCATCTGACCTATGAGGCATTAATCTGGTGTGAGCTTCTCAGAGGTAACTGTCATAATGTTAGTTCAACTCTGGGAGTGTCGACTTGAACACTCAAAATGTACTGTGTGTTTGTGGGGTTATTGACATGTTCCTCTGGCCTGTACATCATTAATCAGGAGTGAGCCTCTCAGGTATGTACAGTGAGATGGATGTTTGACCCGGAGGTTGGAACTCTAGAAGCTGGGGCGGAGCTATAGGGAAGGACAGAAGGGCATTTGCCCCTGGGCCCAGGGCCCTCCCGTGTTGGTGGTGGTGGGGGGGCCTATAGTGACCATTGAAGGCCGTATGAGGGGGCCCTGTAAGTGTTTTGCCATGGGGCCCAGTGTGTAATCGTTCCGCCACTGTCTAGAAGTGTTATCCTGGAGATCATCCTTAACAACCAGAACATAGTGTACACGTGTAGCTTCATCACATCTAGGAATGTTCGAAAACAAGGGTAATATTTTATCACTCTAACATGTTTCAGTGGGTTCGGCATGTGTACGTACAGAATCTATAGGTGGTTGTGTGTGTGTGTGTGTGTGTGTGTGTGTGTGTGTGTGTGTGTGTGTGTGTGTGTGTGTGTGTGTGTGTGTGTGTGTGTGTGTGTGTGTGTGTGTGTGTGTGTGTGTGTGTGTGTGTGTGTGAGATTGATTGTGTGTACTGTACCTATGTGTACAGGTGTGCATGTAGGAGTGTGTGGACCTACTGTATGTGAGGGCAGGAGACTCATTGTCTGCATGCATAGCATAGGTGTGTGTGTGTGTGTGTGTGTGTGTGTGTGTGTGTGTGTGTGTGTGTGTGTGTGTGTGTGTGTGTGTGTGTGTGTGTGTGTGTGTTAGTGTGTGTGTGTGTGTGTGTGTGTGTGTGTGTGTGTGTGTGTGTGTGTGTGTGTGTGTGTGCGCGCGCACATGCGTGCGTGTGTGCGTGCTTGCGTCCGTGTGTATTCCTATTAGAATACACAACTTGACCAAATTGCAGACCCCACAAATCCAACAGTGTTTTTCTTGGTCATTTTGTTGTTATTAGTAAAAATTAAAAGTTCAAAACATTTCATTACTGACAGGTTAAGTTTCGGAACTGCTTAGGTCTGGGCTAAGATGGATACCATATTATCTACACTCTAAGAAAATTTCCCTGCAAAATAACGGCAGTTACTGGCAATTATATTTACCTGTAATTCTACTGTTATTTCACACCAAAAATCAAATACAGCTCATTGCTGTTTAATGTATCACAGTATATAACATTTTTCCAGCAGCAATTGAACTGTTAAATAACAGTACTCTACAGAACGTTCACAGTATTAGTATTGTTAAACTAAAAGTGCTCTACAATATTTATGCAGTAGTATAAGTAAAATAACAGTACATTTCAGTTAAAAAGTTGAATTGTACTGTGTGATGACAGGCAAATACTGGGTCATAGTTGTATTCATGAATATGGCCATGGCAACTTCCCACCCCACCCATCATTCTCCATAACTGTGGTACCCTGGCCATGTTACCACCCCACCCTCCCATCATTCACCATGACTGGAGTGCCTTGAGCATGATACTATGGCGCTATGGTGTATTGAGAAAATGGTTTGCGGTGGTCCTTTGAAAGTGTGGGCATGAATAAAATTCCAGAGTACACAGTGCTATGTTACAATGATAGTGTGCAAGGTGGTCTTTTTATTGTATCTCTTGATGAGCCAATGATGAATATAGCATTGGTCAGTCTTTTAAAAAAAATATTTTGCACCAAGTAGCACAGCAAACAAGCAGCACTACAAGCTAGCTCTCAAAGCAATGCCTCATTTGCAGCAGGCACATTATATGCAACAATGCCACAAATGATGCCACATACAGCAAGCTTTCACAAAGAGGAAAGTGTGCAAGCATGTAAGCAAGCTTGTAGGCAAGCAAGTGCTATGCTGTGCTGTGCCATGCAGGCCAGCCAGCAGGCAGGCAAGCAACTGAAGTGTTGATAGTCCAGATTTATATACAGGTGCAAGAGTACCATGTGACCAGAGTCATCAGGCCCTTGGCAGGTGACGCCCGTAATTGAATAATGGCATAACAGCCCTACTCAGGTGAGGCCAGGCACTGATTAGCAGATTGGTTTAGATGGGGCTGCTTGTTGCAAGAGTGTTACAAGTTCTTAAAATGTTTCAGCTATTCACACTTTCATCACTATCAAAATGCATGTGCTACTCATACTTTGCTGCATCAAGCACTTTTTAAGTATTGTAGTTTCCTTAGAAATTGTTTCATCATGCTTGATAGTATCAGATAATCTTTAACCAGTCAGAATGACTTCAGTTCTTCAGGTGGTATTGAAGTTTGATGGTGATCACGGACAAGTGGAGGATGAATGGGTTTCAATGGTGCTGCCTAAAATAACTTGGCTGAATCTCAAATGGCACACTTGTGCACTTCGGGCACTATGTTTCAGTGCGTAACTAATATGGCATGCGCACTGAAACATGAACACTAAAGTGCACAAGTGCACCATTTGAGATTCAGCCCTTGTTATTTTCTAGAGATGCACCGGATCCGGTTCCGGTTCCGGATCCGTCAGGATAATAGAGTTTTTCACAGGATCCGGGTCCGGCAGGATCTTAAGCAGTGGATCCGGTATCCGGCATGTTACCTAAAAATCAGGGTCTGGTGCATGTCTAGCCTAGGCTTTTCAGTCTTTCACAACCCCAATCACTGCATGGAGTGAAATACCTTTGGAAGCGGCTATTGCAGGCAGTGTGGCAATAAGCCAATGAGTCTAAAAAATAGTTTGCGCCAACGTAATAAAAAGGGCCCACATGTGCGAGTAGACTATATGTTTCAACCCTTTTGTAGGATCTGGTATCCGGTTCCGGATCCGGCAGGATCTTAAGCAGTGGATCTGGTATCCGGCAGGATCCTAAAAATCAGGATCCGGTGCATCTCTAGTTTTTTCCACAACGGCGAATACTGCTATTGTGCAGTACTTACTGTTTATGCTCAGTATGTGACTCAAAGTAATATTTTCACAGTAGTTGTCTGTTTTTTCGAAAAACAGTAGAATGCTGTTGCAGAATTGCCGTAAATAAACAGCTATTTGTTACAGTGTAGTTAATAGATATGACAGGGAGTCAATGGAAGGTCCTCACTATAACCAAAAGAAAACAAGTGTGTGTGTGTGTGTGTGTGTGTGTGTGTGTGTGTGTGTGTGTGTGTGTGTGTGTGTGTGTGTGTGTGTGTGTGTGTGTGTGTGTGTGTGTGTGTGTGTGTTTGTGTGTGTGTGTGTGCGTGCGCGTGCATATGTGCGTGCGTGCGTGCGTGCGTGCGTGCGCACTTCTGCATGTGTGCCGAAAGACATCAGGAGCAGCTGTATTTTTCCAATTGATGACTCGGTGGAGCCTGTCCAGTCCAGAGGGTTGAAGGAATGTGACGACTGCATTCCGCTATTGATAGTTAAACACATTTCTGAAAGCGGGAATGTAGCCTCAGGCTCTGTGTGCGTGTCAGTGTGTGCCGGTGTGTGTGTGTGTGTGTGTGTGTGTGTGTTGACACAAGAGGGGCTTACGGTTAGGCCCTGGCGTCTGGAGTCCCTGCCTATCCATCAGACTATGGGATGAAAAGGAGAACGTGTGTATTGTGGGTAAACGAGTGTGTGTGTGTGTGTGTGTGTGTGTGTGTGTGTGTGTGTGTGTGTGTGTGTGTGTGTGTGTGTGTGTGTGTGTGTGTGTGCGCGTGCGTGTACGTGCGTGCATGTGTGTGTGTGTACGTGTCTGCGTGCATGAGTTCGTGTGTACGTGTGTACGTGTACGTGCATGCGTACGTATGTGTGTGTGTCTGTATGTGAACGTGTGTGTGTTTACACTTGTGGCTTTGTGAGTGTGTGCACATCTGTGCATGTGCATGTGTATGTGTGAACGCGTGTGTGCGCATCTGTGTGTGTTTGTGTCTGTGTCTGTGTGTGTGTGTGTCGCTGTGTGCGCGCATATATATGTGTGTGTGTGTGTGTGTGTGTCATCCCTCTGGTTAAACCGTGTTGTTATTGGTCTGTTCAAAGCTGTTTGACAACTCTGTAAACATGTAATGCTCGGATGAGTAAGTGTGTAAATGTCTGTCCATCTTTGTGTGTGCGTGTGTGTGGGTGTGTGTGTGTGTGTGTGTGCGTGTGTACGCGTGAGTGTGTATGCATGCATGAATGCATGTGTGTACATTTGCCGTATTTGTCCATTATATTGGCACATTAAGGATTTACGACTGCACACACAGCCAAGCGTGTTGCATAAGTTTATAGTGGAATTGTTTGAGTACAAAGACAAAGGATGATGAACCCTGCTGTGTGAAGCTGTGAATCCCTACAAGCAGCTAGACACTCAAGGGCATTTTACACACTTGGCCCTGTTTAAAAGGGCTCAGTAGCCCAGTAAAACACCCATGCGGCCACACATTTGGTCTTCTCCCTCTGTCGAAAACACACACACATACGTGTGCACACAAATGCACGCAAGGATGGACGGATGGATGGACGGACGCACACACGCACGCACGCACGCACACACGCAGGCACGCACGCAGGCACACACACATACTATACACTTTGCCTGCCACCTCTCTTTGTCTTACACACACACACACACACACACACACACACACACACACACACACACACACACACACACACACACACACACACACACACACACGCAGAGGGAGAGAGAGAGAGAGAGAGAGAGAGAGAGCGAGAGAGAGAGCGAGAGAGAGAGAGAGAGAGAGAGAGAGAGAGAGAAAGAAAGATAGAAAGAGAACAGTGCACCCGCTGAACCAGAAGCTGTGCGTGTGTGTGTGTGTGTATGTATGTGTGTGTGTGTGTGTGCGTGCGCATGTGTATGTGCGTTCGTGTGCGTTCGCCGTGTGAAACCATGGTCTCCGCCCTGTGGGGACCAGCTAAACCGCCACCTCATTAGCCAGCAAACCCTCACAGGGCTAAGATGTGGCTCACCATGCTAACAGCACCAGGACTCACTTTCATCTCTTTTTATCTGCCCTCCTCTCTCCTCTTCTATCCTCTTTTCCTCCTTTCCTCCCTCGTTCATGATGGCTAGCATGTGGACGGGATGTAACCCTAGATCTGTAGTCTGTGGCGTTAGTTTAACACTCAGAGAGTAGCATCAACTAAACAAGTGTTACATTGAACTCTGCTAGTGTTTGAATAACACTGCACAGTTTCCTGTGGTGTCATGTCATGGGACGTGGCCCAGGGGTTGTTGGTAGCAAGAAAGAGTGGGGTGGTGTTTAAGAGGGTGACTTTTACTGCTGTCTATGGTAAGTCATTAGGGCTAACTACTGTTCCAACCACCACTACAACTGCTACCAGGGCAGAGAGGGTAGAGAGAAAGAGAAGGGCAGAGAGAGAGAGAGAGAGAGAGAGAGAGAGAGAGAGAGAGAGAGAGAGAGAGCGAGAGAGAGGGGGGGGGGCAGGGAAAGGAGAAAGAAATGATAAAAGAAAGCTGCAAGGAACAGAGAGAGAGAGAGAGCGAGAGAGAGAGAGAGAGAGATGGAGGAGGAGAAGTTGACAGAGTGAAGCTAACAAAGTGGCAAAGGGGGGGACTGTGTAACACACACACACACACACACACACACACACACTGGAAAACACACTAAAACACACAAAAACAGCCATTAGGGAGGTGAAGAAAGGAGGAGGAGGAGGAGAAGGAGGAGGAGGGAGGCTGTTTACCTTTAGACACTGATTCACAAGGCCAGGCCCTTTCAGCTTGTCAAATACCTGAGCTATCACGCACACACGCACACATGCACATATGCACGCGCACACACACACATATGCACGCGCACACACACACTCACACATGTATACAGTACACAAACACACTCAAACAAACACACACACACGCACACACACACACACACACACACACAACAAATACACACACATACACAAAACGCAGCATGTCTTACTAGAAACCCAATCCGTGCGCACACTTAACCACAGAAACTACACACACACACAGCCACTGAAACCACACACACACACACACACACACACACACACACACACACACACACACACACAGCAACAGAAACTGCGCACACACACACACACACACACACACACACACACACACACACACACACACACACACACACACACACACACACACACACACACACACTGAAACCCGAGCTGGAAGGCAAACAGAGGTTTGCAGGTTGATCCGTCAGCAGTCGGGGGCCTAATCCTGTATTTGGCTTTGTGTGTGCGGGGCGCTAAAGTGTGTGTGTGTGTGTGTGTGTGTGTGTTTGTGTGTGTGTGTGTGTGTGAGAGTGCGCGCTGAGGTGTGTCTGTGTGTGTCTGTGTGTGTCTGTGTGTGTGTGTGCACTCGCCGAAGTGTGTGTGTGTGTGTGTGTGTGTGTGTGTGTGTGTGTGTGTGTGTGTGTGTGTTTGTGTGTGTGTGTGTGTTAGAGTGCCTGTAATGTTTTTTGGTGGCCGCGGGGCCCAGACTGCAGCGCTGCAGCTCCACTCCCTCTAATGAGACAAGCTCTCAAAACAGCCTGACAGCCACGGGGTACATAGTGCTCAGAAACACACACACACACACACACACACACACACACACACACACACACACACACACACACACACACACACACATACAGACACATACGCATGCATGCACGCATATGCACCCGAACGCACGTACGTACACATACGCACACATTTTACTTCTTCATTTGTGCTCACACTTCAAAATACACACTTCCATACACACAAATGTATCAGCTGCAAAGATACTCAGGCATGAACTAGATAGTTGGCACCACAGTGATAGTCCAACAGTCCATACACAAAAACACACACACACACACACATAGTATATGCTGGATTATATCTTACATACTCACACACACAAACACACATATACGCAGACACAGACATAGGCACATGCATTCACAAACATACACACACATCACATGCACGAACATACATACACATGCACAGACGGATACAGCAACACACAGCCACAGACAAATATTTCACTTAATGCACACGGTTGTTGTAACCTTCTTACATGCACAACATACACACACACGCA
>NC_085877.1:787500-790000 GCF_034702125.1 Engraulis encrasicolus
GGAGATGTTCACAGCCAACCAATTGAGTTACCTCGTACCTCGTTAAATCCCACTCTAGGGGGAAAATGTGCAACTCACATAGCAGAAATAAAAATCAGGCCTATATTTTAACATACAAACACAATAAAATTGTTTCAGAACAACGTCTACGGGTATGTGCACCCAGGTTGCTACATACAATGTCTTAACCCAGGAGAAGCTTACAAACAATCAACAGAAAATGAGCAATTAAATACGGTGGAGTTCACACCATCACATTTCCTCTGAACCAACATCAAACTTCAAGGGTTCTCATTCAAAACTAATGTTTGGACATAATGTTCTCACAGAGTCAGAAATAATGGAGAGTCAGGTGTTTCATCTTCAGCATGAGCCCCAAAAGATGAAAGTATAAACAGTCATAATGTGACCATAGCATTAGTAAACAGAAACTGTGTTACAAACGGCTCAAGTGGCCTTTTGCTATCCTCCATGCATTCAGTCTAATGGAAAAAAGAAATTTCAAAACTACAAACAAAACAATTTTCTATACACCTAACAGCTTCATAGAACTTACAGTATCTGTTCTACAAACTGCTCGAGTCTGGCTCTCAATGCACTCTCAATGCATCCCATTTGTTAAGGGGAAAAAACAAAGGACATGCTCCCATTTATAAGTAACACTCCTTTCTCTACGCAAAAGCATTTTCTTATTAGCACCTACTACAGTATCTTCTAGGCTACATCTCCTGAGGGCGAGGTGATGTAAAATAGCCTATGCTTTGGATTAAACCTGGCAGTGTGTGGTGGATAAAGGACACAAAAGCACAAAAGTGCACATGAGTGTAGCTATCCTCAATGCATCCAGATTGTTATGAAAAGAAAGACATACTCTCATTTATAAAACTCTTTCCCCCACACCAAAGCAGCATCTTTTTAACAGCTACGGTAGCCTGGAAGGGCTATCCCTCCTCCTGAAGGTGTGGATGGGATGGGATGGGATGGGGCCGCCACCCCACCCAGCATGAGCAGCAGCACAGGATGTGCTGGCCCCTGATCAAAGCTCTCCTCTGTCCTGACTGAACTGAAGCCCAGTGTTCACCTATTTCTGTCCACTTAAATATATTTACCCTCCTGTAGGTGGCCAGGGAACTGCCTGTTAAAAATGGGCCCTCACAAGTCGGTCCAAGTTTTGGGCCGTGGGTATTGTCTCAGGATGAAAGACTTGTGGTGTGCTGTGGGATGTTTCAGATATATGAGGATGTGTGTAATGGAGAGAGAGAGAGAGAGAGAGAGAGAGAGAGAGAGAGAGAGAGAGAGAGAGAGAGAGAGAGAGAGAGAGAGAGAGAGAGAGAGAGGGAGAGGGAGGATGGAAAGGGGGGGCAGAGAAAGAGGTGATGAGAGAAAGATGCAAGGAATGGAGAGCGTGGAGGAAAGAAAGATGGAAAACAGAATGAGTGGAGAGACAGCGCAAACAAGAGAGAGAGAGAGAGAGAGAGAGAGAGAGAGAGAGAGAGAGAGAGAGAGAGAGAGAGAGAGAGAGAGAGAGCTTATGTGTGAGGGTCACCCCCACTGTTATGCTTCAGTAGGCCTACCAAAACAATACAAGATACAGTACACAAAAAGTATTTCATAGTCTTCTGGTGAATAGCTGTAAGGATAACCATTATAAACAAAGCCTTTATGTTGACTTTGCATTACTTACTTTTCAGAATTACAACCCATTTGCTCAATTTTCCAAAGCAAAGTAGTCATCAGACTGTTATGACATAAACGCAAGTAAACGCAATCCTATCAGTCTGACTGGTTACATCAGCACCGTGAGCCCCAATGAATGGGGGACTTTGAGTTATCCATATTCTCATCCGCTTAAAATTCACCCCTGCTCCGAGTAGCTACACTAATCCACGACTTCACAGTCGCGCGCCGTTAATGAGCGCCATCCACTGCCATTGTGGGAGATTAATTGGATTTTGTCCTGAATCAAAAAGGCGGCCCGTTTCCGCATCGCATCCCCCCTCATCCCATGTCCCCATCCATCTCCTCCCCTCCTCCTCTCTCAACATCTCGGGGCTCAGCCAGCCTCAGCCACTCCCTCTGTTCTGCTCTTTCATCCGGAGGCTTGAGGGGGGCTCGCCTGGCTCGGGACGCCAGCTGATCCCCACACCGGGTGTTTCACCACGAGGCTCCTGCTGTTGCTGCTGCCGCGAGCTGCTACCAGTGGACTCGCGCACACAGACGCACAATTTCCCGCCCCTCCTCCTCCGGCTGCTGCAGCTACTCCCCCACGAGGACCTGAGATCAGCATCTCTCTCTCTCACACACACACACAGTCGCAATTATTCATCACGGCTACCTCGTGGCTCCTTTTGTGCGTTTCCTGGCTAAGGCGCATTCACACCCATAGACGTATGGTGACTCCTTTGTTTAATTTCAGGGAAACAAACTTTTATAATCTTATATTATGCCTGTATTGTATGATAACCATCAACCCCAGGAGAACAATAGAATGCAACCTGAA
>NC_085877.1:810000-835000 GCF_034702125.1 Engraulis encrasicolus
ATGATGCTGCAGGGCCAGGATGAGCCTTCATTTAAAACACATGCGCTGCAACTCAACGAGAAGGTGCGAAGGAACCCAGCTGTACAACACAGATATGGGCCATGCTGGAGAACACAGCGACTATTGTCCAATCAACTGTAATATCAGGGCCATATGCGGGTGATACTGGCACTCATTTATCAAACATGTGCATAACAGATAAATTGTGTAACTGTGCGTATGCTGATTTTTATATTTAAAGTCAAGTCAAGTTTATTGTCAATTTCTTTACATGCACTGGTCATACAAAGAATTTGAAATTGCGTTTCTTTCTCTCCCATGCAGACATAGACTAATTTAGGTAAGGACATAGACAGTACTCATACATGGACATAGACAGTATGGACGTAGACATTGCTCATACAGACATTTAAAGTGCAAGACTGGACAACAGAAGACTTGTAGAGAACATGCATTAAGAGGAGGTATTTTGTTGTGCTTTTTCTAAAAGTCCTTTATAGCGTTCTGACATAGTAATAGTAGCATTTGAAGAAAATAAATAATTAAAAAAGGTTTATTAAATACACCAGCAGCAGTATGTGTGTGTGTGTGTGTGTGTTTGTATGTGTTTTGTGTGTGTGTGTGTGTGTGTGTGTGTGTGTGTGTGTGTGTGTGTGTGTGTGTGTGTGTGTGTGTGTGTGTGTGTGTGTGTGTGTGTGTGTGTGTGTGTGTGTGTGTGTTTAGTGCAGGTAGAAAGTGTGGTGTGCGTCTGTGTGTGTGTACCTGTGTATGTGTGTGTGTGTGTGTGTGTGTGTGTATGTGTGTGAGTATGAGTTGTGTGTCAGTGTGTGTATGTTTGGGTTTAGTGCAGAAAGTGCAGTGTGCTTGTGTGTGTGTGTGTGTGTGTGTGTGTGTGTGTGTGTGTGTGTGTGTGTGTGTGTGTGTGTGTGTGTGTGTGTGTGTGTGTGTGTGTGTGTGTGTGTGTGTGTGTGTGTGTGTGTGTGTGTGTGTGTGTGTGTGTGTGTGCATGTGTATGTTTTGAGTTAGTGCAGGTTGAAAGTTCAGTCACAGATGTAGTAGTGCAGGTGGAATGTTCAGTCGCAGATATGGTGGTGGGGATGAGGGGGGGGGAGCGTTGTCAGTGGCCTGGCTGGCTAGAGGCTGACAGTGAAGGGAGAGTGGGTTGAGTGTTCAGTATCTTGATTGCTTGATGCATCGTGCTGCTTGCAAGCCTGGTGGTACGGGAACGGAGGCGCCTGTACCTCTTTCCAGAGGGCAGGAGGCTGAACAGTTTGTGTGCAGGGTGGCTTGTGTCTTTGATGATCATCAGTGCTTTCCGGGTGAGGCGTGCGGTGTAAATGTCCTGCAGGGAGGGGAGTGGTACTCCAATGATCTTCTTCGCTGTGTTCACAACACGCTGGAGTGTCTTCCTGTTTTTCTCCGTGCAGCTTCCTCCCCACACTGTGATGCAGCTGGACACGACGCTCTCTATGGTTCCTCTGTAGAATGTTGTCATGATGGAGGGTGTAGCACTTGCCTTCTTTAGTTTGCGCAAGAAGTAGAGACGCTGATGGGCCTTCTTCGCCAGTGATGTAGTGTTGGTGGTCCAAGAGAGGTCGTCGCTGATGTGCACTCCAAGGAACTTGGTGCTGCTCACTCTCTCCACAGCATCACCGTCGATGGTCAGTGGTGGCAGTTCTTTTTGGACCCTCTGAAAGTGGGTCCAAAAACAACTGCCACCACTGACCATCGACGGTGGTAAAAAGTATGCCATTTGTTAGTTAAGGGGGTGGTGGCTCAGTGCCCCGCTCTGCCTGACCCCATGTGTGTCCTTGAGCAAGATACTTAACCCTAAATTGCTCCTGGTGGCAGGATGGTACCCTGCGTGGCAACCACTGCCACCGGTGTGTGAATGGGTGAATGAGAGGCATACAGTACAATGTAAAGCGCTTTGAGTGCTCGAAGGAGTGGAAAAGCGCTATATAAATGCAATCCATTTACCATTTAGTTATAGAATTACTGAAAGCAGCAAAGACAAGTCACATCAGGTCTGAATCGGCAACCTTTGGGCTACAAGTCTGACGCCCTAACCGCTTACCCATGACTGCCCTATCTTACCCATGACTGCCCAATATAATGGACAAATGAGCAAACGTTTTGGGCTGTTGAGGACTGTTGAGGACAATGACACTATCTCTATTCCTTCAAAGGCACTTCATGCCAGCAATTCCAATCCCCTGAAACTCTACAGATCAATACTGAGCTCATTAAATTGTCTTTTAAAGTTTCTCCCAAACAAATGGAATAAATTAGCAGAGGTAGCAAGATTGGCCCAACATGTGTCAGTGTGGACCAGTTGGGGGGATTTTTCCAGATGGCTATGGCCATTGTGCGTGCAGTCATCATGCTCGAGCTGATGTTGCAGATTATTGCCGTTTCTTGACTTTGTTTGTTATTTTCTTTCTACTTTATTGGTTTATTCCTCATCGCATATTTGTTTTTAATTTGTTTTCATTGGAGGTTTCGGCCATTTTATTGCTGTTTGCTAATGCTGTTATGGTATGCCGCATATAACATTCCCAGACTTTCATTATTTTATTGTTGCAACAGTCCTGGCAGTGTCCTTTTCTCTGAATTCTGGCATTGCAGCAGAAGAACTCAACTTTGTCAGTTTTCAAAAGGAATAATATATTACATGCATGCCAATGGAAAGATTTACAACCGTATGAAACCCAGATTAAAGTGTGGATGACATCATCCCTGTTGGATGGTGTTGAAGGGACATGGGGGGTCTGCAAGCAATCTGATTGGTTACTCATTGGGCTGTGGCTTATCAATGGCCAATTGTTAATCAACTACAACGACCAAGTGTGACATCATTGATTCAATGGCCTAAAAGAGCATGGGGGTGGTCTACAAGCTATCTGATTGGTTTCTTAAGTGTCATGGGGCAGTACCCTATGCCGTTATCTGATTGGTCACTCACTGGGCTGTGAGGTGTCGGTGGGCAGGCTGTGGGTGGATGTCCTGGGGTCCGTGCTGTCTGGGGACACTCCGTCAATCTCATTCTTCAGTATCATCCAGCTGGTCCTGGTCTAGGCACAGTTAGAGAGTATATAGGACAGAAGGTGAGAATGGTTCGGACAGAAACATGCATAAATGGACACAGACAAATGCATACATTGATGGGTGGATGCATAGTTGAGTGACTAAATGAGTGAATAAATCAATGAATAGAGTAACTTTATTGATCCCCAGGAGGAAATTCAAGTGTCACGTAGCTTATGAATAAGTGAATGCATGAATGGCTGGATGGCTTTATGACTGGATGGATGGATGGATGGATGGATGGATGGATGGATGGATGGATGGATGGATGGATGGATGGATGGATGGATGGATGGATGGATGGATGGATGGATGGATGGATGGATGGATGGATGGATGGATGGATGGATGGAAAAACAGACAAGCAGACAAACTAGGATGGGTGGGTGGTGGACGGGCAAATGCATATCTATACAGTAGATTCAGTCATTCACACATCTCTTCATGAATCCATTATTTCTTTCTTTCTTTTTTTCTTTCTTTCTTTCTTTCTTTCTTTCTTTCTTTCTTTCTTTCTTTCTTTCTTTCTTTCATTCATTCATTCATTCATTCATTCATTCATTCATTCATTCATTCATTCATTCATCATTCGTTCATTCATTCACATTCCAAGAGTGGCTCTTGTGTTCAGGGTTGCTACCTTTCGGTCGATTTCGTCTCCGTCCTGCCATGACGTTCTGGATGCTGAAAGACAGTAAAAAAAAGTCAGACCACAGCAGCAGCAGTAGTATGCATGTTCTCCCACCACACTACCTTAACTACAACAATACTACAGCACAGAACACGGTCACTGTAACAAACCAAACAAAAGAGGACACTTGTGCCAACACAAAGTCAAACACCGAACCACCATTACAATGTGAGGGACTGGTGACTGTTAGAGGAGTGAGAGACGAGGTAGGTAAGAGTGTCTAGCACGGCACTCCAACAAGACAAGAGTGAGTGAGGAGAGCATCCTCGGACTGCAAGGGAAGGAACAAAAAACAGCCAGGCAGGGAAGGAGTAGGAAGGGAAGGTTCTGGGAAAACATCAAGCAACCACACCGACAGAAACACAGTTGAACAGGTGGGGAGAGCAAAAGTCTGTGAGTAAAAAAAGTAACATGACAACACACATAACACGTTGCACACATACGCAAAAGTAGACACACCGAGCGATTCACATCCCCATCCCATCACAAGGGGCACAAAAGTGGGGTGGCATACCAGAGTGCACAGACACACACAGAAAGATACTGAGAAAAATGAAAACACAATTCCTGAAACAGAATCCAAATGACATCACCACCACGTGGCATTCCAAAGGTGTTACTGGACACAGATGGGGGCTGTTATGGGTTGCAGAGGGCTGGGATGGACACATTGCTGACATATACCATGGGAGGGAGTGATGGAGGATTGGGGAGGAGGAGGAGAGGAGTGGAGTAGGAGAGGGGAGGAGGAGAGGAGTGGAGGAGGAGGAGGAGAAGAGGAGGGGAAGAGAAGGAGGGGAGGTGAGAAGAATGAGATAAAGGGAAAGAAAAGAAATGCAGGTGCGTTTCCACATCAGGCTTGCAGGGCTCAATACCATGACTAATGATTTATTTATTTGTTTTCATGTTTATTAGCAGAATACAACTTTCTGAGATTGTTACTTCTTCATAGGTGGGAAAAACTATCCATCTCTTGAACCAGTTAAGTCACAGCGTTACAAATTTGCTGTTACCAGAATGGCAATGACCCAGTCGCAGCGCTTTATTAAAGGCCCTGTGTTGTGTCATAATATTGTAGTACGATGGTAGTTCACTTTTCAATGACTATTACAGCGCACCACTGGATGTACGGCCCAACTCGTCAATTTCATATTCTGACCTTTGACCAGACGGCAATTCGGCAAAAAGTGATGTGCGTCTCAAAGGCGCCCCCTTGGGGCAGCATAACTTCACTGAAGGTTAGGGTTAGGGAAAGGTCTAGGTTTAGGCGACGTCAACATACGACGTAGCAGGTATGCCCCCAACGTCAAAAATTGCAGCCTGGTCAACTGTAGACAGAAATTGACAAGATGGTATGAGACTGTGTTGACTTAACTCAAGGGGAGGGGTATAATGAGCTTATTTCCAGAAATCGTGCGGTATCACTTTATATGCATCTGCTATTGTAGATGCATCCTGGAGAAGATGGCATTTAGAAAGTGGACAGCTATTGCTGAAGTGGACAGTAGTGGTGTGCATTGGCACTGTCCTTATGATTCAATTCGATTACGTTTTGGGAGGTAACGATTCCATTCAAATCGATTCAGTCTGAGTCTATAATGCATTGTAATGCATTACATTTCGACTGAAAGCAAGGCAAATTCTTCATCAGTCATGAGGCAATACAAGCAGTCAGATACTGAACAACATTGTATTGGTTGTTGTGTGTATCAGTCTGCAGTTTTGAATTCTGTGAAGGGCTGGATCATTTGTTCCAGAAAGCAATTGACACTTGAAACAAATATGTTACATCGATCATGGCATTTGCCGAATTGATTATTAAATTGTCCTGCCTTGCACTGCGATGCATTGCCGAATCGACTATTGTTGACACCACTAGTGCACAGTGGAGTTGGTCTGGGAATCGGAAAGTTTGAAGACTCAAATCCCATATCATCAATGGCTAATGAGTCCTTGGGCAAGGCACCTTACCTACCATTGCTCCAGTGTAACCAATACCCTGTACCTAAATAACTGTAAGTCACTTTGGATATAGGCATCAGCTACGTGTACTGTAATGCAATGTGAAAGGATCTTTGGCCCTAAAGTCTTGGCCTGGCCTGGGGTGGAAACATGCACTCAATGATGGGCGAGGTGAAAAATCACTGGGTAACACGGCCACAGGCGATACGCATGCAACACAACATGCTGAGGTGGACTGGATACAGAGGAAGAGAGCAGACTGTACCATGCTGTTTGTAGATAGGGGGCTTTCTATAGATATTATCTTTGACCTTATTTTCTAAAGATGGAAGGATAGAGAGAGAGCCAAAGAAGAAAGGTAGAGCAGAGAAGGAGAGAAAGACAGAGAGCCAGCACGAATGAAGCAAAGATGAGAGGAAGAGAGGATAAAGAATACAAGAAGGGAAACAAACAGGAAATATGGAGAAAAGCATGAGTTAGCTGTTAACTTGAGGATGAAAGATTAAAAGCAAGGGAAGAGGGCAGGATTATTCAGACAACTGCAAAAAAAGACAAGTCAATCTTCATCATCATTATCATCTTCATCATTGTCAATAATGAAAATGTCAACCCATCACTTTCGATTGAAGTGACATGACAGTGACATTCACGGCCTTACAGCCAACTAAGAGGAGAGTAAATGAATGTTTTGAGCAATTGATATGACTGAAACATGTCCAGTTTCTGATGAGCCAATACAGTCTCCCATCATCAGACCCTTTCATTCACAGCCAGTAACAAAGTGGGAAGTCACTTAAGTGCAATTTGGTGGCTCTACATCGTAGTGCATGATCATTTTGTAGAACAGAAACAGCAAAATGAACAGAAAGAGGGGAAAGGGGGGTAGCTGCAACTTTCAAGCCAGGGCTTGAAAAAAATGTGCGGTCCATGCAAAAAACGACATGTAGTCAACTTAAAAAACCATTGTGGCAGCAATTATACACTTGAGTGTCACCAAGCACGCCCCCTTCGAATTAAAATCTCCTCACATTATAGCTCCGGAGAAATACTGTAATATAAACATCATCAAGCCACATAACGTGACCCTGGGGGATTGCAGTGATAAACGGCGGGAGACACAGAGGAGGCGAGGGAGCATTGCCTCACTGTCGCTAATGAAGTCAGTGTGTTTGTCGCACAAAGTGGGTTTCATCGAACTGAAATGCTTAGATAGCACTGCCATTCGATCGGCCTCTCTCCGAAAACACATCTTTTTATTTCTTTTCACTTTCTCTCTTTCCCTTTCTTTCTTTCTCTCTCTCTCTCTCTCTCTCTCTCTCTCTCTCTCTCTCTCTCTCTCTCTCTCTCTCTAGCTTTTTCTTTTCTTGAGGAGCGAATGACGCATTTAACACACACACATGTGAGCCATTTTCTCACTGTTTTAAGCGGCTGCCAGCCCCTTGGAAACAACCGACTTCATAAAAAAATCAGGGAGGTTAAAAGAAAATCAATAAATACAATGGGGGTTAGAAAACATATTACATCAATGATAGCCCGGGTCCCCTTTCAACTGGTAACCAAGATGGGGAGGGGAGGGGAGGAGTGAGGTTGGACGTGAGTGTCTGTATTGTTCTCCAAAGACACCCCTATCTTGCCCCCACCCACCCCACACTCAAACACACATCCCCACTAACTCCTCAAGAAAAGGGGGCAGTGTGTCGATGTGTGAGCCCTTGAGAGTGGAGCCACCGAGCTGTGAATGTAGCATTTCAACACCAATTACCCGACACGTCCGTCCGACAGGCCTCACAGCGTCCAGGACGCCTGACCACAGCCCCTGTCATTCACAGTCACAGTGATGGCTGCGGTGAACGTGGGGTGACAAGATATATTTTTTCAAATTGATAAACGACCCATATGTGTTCCAATGTGTAAATGTGGACTGGAGTTGATTGAGTACAGGGTATAAGCATTCACATACAAGTAAGTGGAGATAAAACGTCCAAACATGTATACCAAAAAAGATTGAAAGGTTAAGTCAGATAGCATGCGAGAGATGTGTATGGAAGTGTGTGCGTGTGTGTGTGTGTGTATGTGTACCAAGAGAGAAAGAGAAAGAGAAAGAGAAAGAGAAAGAGAAAGAGAAAGAGAAAGAGAAAGAGAAAGAGAAAGAGAGAAAGTATGAGAAGAAATGGTGCAGCCACAAGAGAAGAGATGATGAAAATTGTGAGTGACAGCAGAGACAGAGCATGAGGAAAGAGAGAGAGAATAAGAACACAGAGATAATGTTGCACTGATCATCACCTAATTTCACGATGACTCATATGACAAGAGAGAGAGCGAGAGAAAGAGAAAGAGAGAGAATAGCGAAGAAATACAGAATGAAAAAATGAGAGAGCAAAGAAAGAGGGCAAGTCATCGGAGACGCTGGAAGTGCCAAAGTCAGGAGAGGGCGCGCCAATGTGGAGTGGAGAGCCACAGCAGAGGTGACGATGACGGTGGCGGTGAATAAGTGCAAAGGGCCTACCTGGGATGTGGAAGTGCCGGGGGGCCGCAACGTACGTAGAGGACGGGGACTTCCCGTCGGAGTAGGTGGACAGACTGGGGGTACTCCGACCACTTTCACTACCTCCAGACGCAAGGGGTGGGGGGTGGGGGGGGGTATGGAACAGGACGGGGACAGAAAAGGGTTGTGGGACGGCACAACATGGAACAGGGTTGGGGTGGGGGGTGAAGGGGAGTTGTTGTACGACAATGACAGCACAAATGGAGGTTTGGGGTGGGAGGGGGAGGGGGGGTAGACACACATGACAGGAAGGAGGAGAGGAGAGGAGAGGAGCAAGAGAGAGGCAAGTTAGACTGCATCACTATCATCCGAAGCATTAACATCTGCAACCTCATGGCCAAGAGTGTTTGAACAGAATAAGTTGATAATCTTTGGTATAATTCCTTTTTTTGCAGGTTGGCTCAGCACAACACGTATGAGAGAGTGTTCTATAGGATCTAACATTTTTGGTGTAGCCGCTGCTAGTTCTGGTCCTTAGACAAGGGTGATGGACAAAATTTCACGCATGATGACGCAAAAGGGATGTCATCACATGTCCATTAAGTCTATGGTGAAAAAATGGACACATATCCCAATACAAAAGGCAAGAAAGTGACTGGCATTTGTGAAATACAGTAAAAAAGCAAAAATATTATTGGCGAGTATCGAACTACAAAAGCAGAAAGCGTCTTTTTGTGTCACAGCTAATGAGATCCAGCTCGACAACCACGCAAACGTTTCTTAACGAGGTGTCAAAGATGAGCTACTCCGATTTATTCATGCTTCATGTTTTTCGCAAACATGTGTCTCGTCGGTTGTAAAAGGATAGCCTGGATGGGATTCAGCCTTGGCTGGATTCGTTTTAGACCCGCGTGTGGGGTTTTCGGTGACACTCTTTTGGTCCGTGCTAGGGGTCTAATGACCAAAAGCTGTGGGTCCCTGTTCACAAAAACAGACCGGGCCATGAAATCACTGGCACCTTACGGAGCCAGCGGCTTGTAACTCTTTACACAAAGGGTCTTGTTAAAGGGAGAGAGAGGGAGAGAGAGAGAGAGAGAGAGAGAGAGAGAGAGAGAGAGAGAGAGAGAGAGAAGGTGAGAAGAGGGGTGAAAGGCAAGCCGAAAGAGAATATAGAGAGACTGATAGATAGATAGATAGATAGATAGATAGATAGATAGATAGATAGATAGAGAAAGGCAAGCCGAAAGAGAATATAGAGAGAGATGGACAGAGAGAGATAGAGAGATAGATAGATAGATAGAGAGAGAGAGAGAGAGAGAGAGAGAGAGAGAGAGAGAGAGAGAGAGAGAGAGAGAGAGAGAGAGGCTGAAAGAGGATATAGAGAGAATGACAGAGAGGTAGAGGGAGAGAGATAGAGAGAAAGAGCGAGAGGACAAGGAGGGGAAGATGTTAAAACAGAGGTCATTAGTGAGGTGAAAGTCCTTCTTCCTCGTCCCTTTGTGTGAGGAACAAAATGCTGAGCAAAGCAGTAGTTAAGATCAAGTCATTACCCACAAAAAAACACCCACACTCTGACACACACACATACACATGCACAGTGCATGCACACAAAACCACAAGAGACCAGATGGGCCAAAGACATACTTTACTTCCACTCTCTGATTATCTTTCTCTTTCTCCTACGTACACACTTACACACATAACGACAACGTAACATGCACACACACACGAACAGAAACACATAGACACAGACACAGACACAGACACAGACACAGACACAGACACACACAGACAGACAGCGACAGACACACAGACACAGACACACACAGACAGACAGAGACAGACACACAGACACAGACACAGAGACAGACACAGACACAGACACACACACAGAGACAGACAAAGACACACACACACACACACACACACACACACACACACACACACACACACACACACACACACACACACACACACACACACACACACACACACACACACAGTGCAGTTAGTGCAAGCCTCAGATTATCACGAGAGGAAGGCTGGGAGGAGCTGAAGCTGGGCTGCTGGTATCCGACCGAAAAAAAAAGAAAAAATCAAACCCACCTCCTCAACCTCAACCTCCTTTCCAAAGCCCACCTTCTCCGCCCTAAACCTCCACAAACCTCCATGACAGATCCCCATATCCCTCCTCCTCCCCCCCCACACCTCCCTGAACTTTGAGCTCACACAAATCATGGTTGGGGTGGGCCTCGATCAAGTTGTGTCTGCGGGAGGGGGTGAGAGGAAGGGAGACAGACTGAGGTTACTACAGCAAGAGGAGAAGAAGGAGGGAAGGCTGAAGGCCCGGCTGTCAGATACTTCCACCTCCTCCACCCTCCGGCTCCCCCCACTGGTGCCATCACCCACGAGGCAGCCAGCTAGCCCCGGGGTGCATTTCTCGAAACCATAGTTGCTAACAATGTTAGCTACTTTGTTAATTGCAATGTAATTTCCCATTGGCAACTACCGAAGTTGCTAACTGGCTAACAACTACGCTTTCGAGAAACGCACCGCAGATTTGCCACATTGCACTGAGAGATGATCATCTCCATCTGTCACTACGTAAAGCATGGTGGGAGGAGGCCGATGACTGACAAACTCAGCAGGATGTTATATGCTGCTCGTAAATATTCCTTAGGCACTGGGCTGATGGTTTTGCTCCTCCCGGGAGTACTGACTGAGGGTTTTGCACTGCTTCATTTTCTCTCTCCCCTAGCAGTTTCAGTTACTCCAATTGGTAATACAGGATATGGGTGCTCAATGTCAATTTTCAATCTCTATTTTTGTCGTTCACTGTTTTTCTTGGTCACTGTTTTTCTATGCCTGAAGAAGATCTATAATCGAAACATTGCTCCAAATACATTAAGTCTTTTGCAAGCAGTGTTCAGATCCTCTCCCGCTCCTATACATGACAGTTTTTTGATTTGGCACCTGCTGATGCTTTTCTGCCGGATGTGCGCGCTTTCCACTACACTCTATTCTCTCCTTCTATCACATTTTTGATCTCCTCAGTCACTTTTTTCTTTTTTTTAAACGCTTCCCACATCCAATCTTTGAGGATGTCATTGTTGGCTACTAGGCCATGATGGCAATTTAAGTGGTGTTGTGTTAACACAAGTGGAGTCTGCAGCACAGTCGCCGTAATCATCACCTCGGCTTTGGAATCGTCTTATTTCTTGTTTCCACTGGCGTTGAGTGCAAATAGGACAACAACTACCCTCAGCGATAATCAGTTAAGTAAACTCATACGCAATGGAGAGTGCAATCTACAGGCTAATTGAATGTGAGGAGAAGGGAAAAAACAACACAGAAAAACACATTTTCATGGTGCATTGGGATTTGGTGAAGCGTGGTTAGGAGCAAGACCCAAACGAATGGGCGGCAGGGTCCTGGCAGCTCCTGCAACACCTAATTATGACTTCATTACGCCGTTTTGACTGCCGACGAAGAGCGCTCTATTTCCCATCTGTTCAAATTGGTGTTTGCGGAGATTAAAATGGGAATCTCAAGACTGATCGCCCTGCTAATGCTAATCCCTCTCGTCACTTGTTTGCACTTCGCATTTACTTTTTCAACGTTCCATTTTGCCTTCTTACCTAACCTAATATTTTAGCTCTACAATGGGTTCTTCCCCCCGCCCCCCTCTCTCTTTCTCTTTTTCTATCTTAATAGTGTACCATTCCCATGTGAGAGGCTGAACATTATCAGTGCAATACTAATGTGCATTTCTCTGATAATAACAACTCTGGTTGACGAGAGACTCACTAACACATGAGCCTTTGCAGGCCAATAACCTGAGACCTTGGTGTGTGTGTGTGTGTGTGTGTGTGTGTGTGTGTGTGTGTGTGTGTGTGTGTGTGTGTGTGTGTGTGTGTGTGTGTGTGTGTGTGTGTGTGTGTGTGTGTGTGTGTGTGTGTGTGTGTGTGTGTGTGTGTGTGTGTGTGTGTGTGTGCGTGTGTGCTGTGCATGCGCGTGCGCATGTGTGTTGCGCGTCTTGGTGTGTGTGCGTGTGCGTGTGTGCGTGTGCCTGTGGATAAGACCCCAGTAAATCTCCCTGCGAGTGGAGCAGGAGCCATGTGTGGATGGATATCACTGTCTGTCCCTGTGGTTTGGCTGACAGAGCTGCTGTGGCTTTGCCCCGATCTCTCGGCTGAGCAATGGATTTTTCTGACTCCTTGTTATTCGGCGGGTAGACAACTTATTCAAGGGAGCCATTTTCTCCCCCTCTAGTCTACAGTAACTGTCCGCAGATAAACAGTGGTGGAGAAAGGAGGGCCTGTCAAGAGTCTGCATGGCCAGACCATAATCCTGGCTGGAAAACCACTCCTTGACATGACCCAGGAGCTGTAATTCATCAGGTCGTGCAAAAACAATGAAGCACATCCAGAAACAATATCCAAGACGACACCAGAATAAAATAACATCCAGAAGAGAAAGCACCAGGGGCAAGACAAAGTATGGTTTCATTCCGGTTAACACGACCAATGAATTTTAAACAACCAGACAACACATAGCACTGACAGGATACTGACAAGTGTTAATGGTCACTCTTTTGTGATTTACAAGTGAGCTGACTCTCATCCATCTCAATGAAAAGGTACAAGCCGATATTTACCATGCAAAAAATAATAAGTTATTAACAAATGATATGTCAAGTTTCCAGACAGAGACCAAGGAAGACATGTTAAAAAGGAAAAAAAATGCCAAGGTCCGAATATGGAGCCCTGATGCACACCAATTACAAAAAAACAGGACTAGGACACTGATCAGGACACTGATCAGAGGGGGCACAAGGGAAGGAGGAGTGACACCAGACATTGAGAGGAGGTGGTGGTGGAGGTGGTGGTGGTGGTGGTGGTGCAGGTGGGGGATGACAAAGTACAGTAAGGGACCCGTGTGGGATCCCTTTCAGGAAAATTTACCGTTGGGTGGTAAATTGAGATGCAAGGATGTCCTAGGCTTGATTTCAAGCACTGGATCCTGCGTATGTCCTAGGAAGGAGGGGAGTAAGGAATGAAGAACAAGGAGGAATTTTCACATCCAGGCAGGAGAAGAGGAAGGGAAAGGAGTACTAAGATAACCCATTGATCATCCAACAGTAGAATGTTGACATAAAAGTTGCAATCGCCTGAAATCAGATTGTTACAACTTTAACATGCATGGCATTAGGATGAATATAGGAGCTTCACTGTATTGAATAATTCTATCTGTGGATGCAACTACTTGAGAGTTGGAATGGTGTTTGACCCCTTTGTGCAGGCCCTCTACTGTCACCAAAATGGTAATGACCAAGCCTTAATCGGCAACTTGACTCTCTGCATTGTCATAGCAATGTTGTTATGAATGAGTGTTTTCAGCAAAGAGTGAATAGGTCCATCGAAAGGCCCATCTGCAGTTAGAGGCACCAGACCAATTGGCACAATATTAATTAAAGCTTACATCCAAAGTCAAAAACGTTGCTTTTTCCATACACACATATACGTTTTTTTTCCTGATTTGCTTTGTCAAGAAGAGTGGTCTATCACTGGTGAAAGACATAGCACAACCACAAACATTCCTCTAC
Source organism: Engraulis encrasicolus (assembly GCF_034702125.1). Lineage (NCBI taxonomy): Eukaryota > Metazoa > Chordata > Actinopteri > Clupeiformes > Engraulidae > Engraulis > Engraulis encrasicolus. The sequence goes on from NC_085877.1 coordinate 823,831, forward strand.
CGAGTGCCATTAGTTGTGTTGAAGTACATGCTATTTCGTCAATGCATTGGAGAACTCTGGATTCCACAGCACACGGCACCACAAGCAGCACAAACCAACCTGGGCCCTGCCCCAATATTGACAGCTCTTGTCTACAGCTCCAGTTAGCACTGCCAGACTGAACATAGTGCATATTTTTGAAGTGTCCACAGAGCTCATCATGAAGGTTCACAAGGTCTGTGAACTTACTGGCTCCCTGGCTACGTCCACAAAAAGTTAACTTCTTCAAATCCAAAGTACACTGTATAGCACTGGTGTAATCTACTTTTTTATGGTGGGTATACTATATATTTGAGCATTTTTTGAAGTGGGTATACTGTATATATTTGTGCTATTCAAAACAATGGATAAATCAATTTTAAGTGGGTATACTGAAATCCCTGAAATTTAGAAGTGGGTATACTCTGTATACCCACGTTCTACGTAGACTTCACCACTGCTGTATAGGGTATATGGAACATTGTTTTGTTCCCTACAGAGTGTGCTTTAAAGTGAACAAGTCAACATTTTCAGTTTGGGTTCCTGGGTTGTATTGGGACAGGGCCCAGTCCTGTGGCTTATCAGGCCTGGTACCTCTGAAGTAAGGGATGTAGTTGTGTTGCTGCAGCATTGCCAGGGTGGTGGGATTAAGTGGGAGCGTGGTACCACTACCACCACCTCCACCGCCACCAGTAGTAAGACTCCCAAAGTGGCCCCCTTGCCTGGCCTGCCCAGAGTAGTACAGGGGCAGGAAGGAGGGGTCCCTGGCACCAGTGGGGCTGGTGGGGGTGTGCCTGCCCGCTCCGTAGTAGGGCAGAGAACTGGAGTTTCCGTGATGGGCGCTGTAGTGAGGAGCACCCCTGTAATGTTCTGGCATGGAATGTCCCAATTTAACAAGGAGGAAGGAGGGGGGAAGGACAATGCAACTTAGGTAACTACATGTACATGTAGCTATGTAATCATGTGGTCTACAAATAAATGTGCATGTTCATAGCCATTAAAACATGGACATTTATAAAGTATATGAACTGCCACAGATGTGATTGATTTGGAAAACATTTAAAGATGTTTTAAATAGAACCTGAATTTGAAGATGGTTACAAAGATGAAAATCCACACATTTACAAAGGAGGGAAAGAGGGAAAATGACATTAGCATTTATCTACTTTGTAGCATTTCTATCGCAATACATTTCATAGTGTTAATTCAACACCTAACACGTTTAATAAACGTACCCTATAAGTGTTGCATTATTAACACTGCAAAATGTACTGGGTTTACGTGAGACAACGTGGTGGTGACGTAGCACCAAGATGGCTGCCTACCTGCTCTGCTATAGTTCTGTGGTGAACGGGAGGGGGTGTAGCGTCCGTAACCCCCCAGCGAGCTGTTGGAGCTGGGGCTGGAGGGCCTCCTCTGTCGGGGCGATTTCTCTCCTTCTCCCTGGTCGACCAGAGGGTGAAGAACACACAGAGTAAAAAAAAATCTATGTTAATTCAACACTTAAGACAGCTAAACCTTCACACTCTTCTATATGAATAAGCACCGCAACATTTACTGTGCAGTGACTGCTGTTACCAATCAACAGCTCATATTCAATGTCAACACATAGCTCCAGAGGTCTGCCCCCGGATACCACACAGTCACAGAGCGACACAAAAACTATTTGTTAACACATTTCACCAACAGTAACACAGGAAGGAACTGGTCAAAGCTGGGCTGACCTCTGAGCGAAAACATGCCAGTTTCACACACATACACACAGACACACCAAAACACACCACAGCCAGACGACAACACAACAAAAAAACACGTCTGGACCACTACACAATGTTTAAGAAACATTAGCATCACTCCACGACATCTGTTGACACACAAAACACTGCAGGAAATGTTTCTGGAACATTCCTGCAACCCAGCCAGCCACAGTGACTGTGTTGCCACAATACATGGAGGTTGAAGAATATGTAGACATACTGTATCTTCATATTACATACTGTATACTTTACATCCAGCGCAATGTTCCTATATCTGTTTCAAAACAAAAGCCCACCACCCGTGGACTGTTTACCTCTGTTGGAGTAGGGGATAGCAACTGGGGTGACTGCAAACGAGAGGGAAGAGAGCAGATGAGTGAGTGATGAGGAAGATGAGGATCCCATGCTAGGTGGGATACTGTACACATGAATGCTGATGTTACAGGCTAACAATGAATGAACAGAACAATGGTAGCAAGGATGGCTGTGAGTAAGTACTGCGTAGCACATGATGATGAACAGTGTAGAAAAATAAAGCATAGAACCAACCAGTGGCGTAGGCAGAAAATGTAAATACTGTGGGCCTTTGGTAATTTAGTGCGGACCCCTTTTTTCACTAGGCCTAAATAACAGGACGAAGTTCATTTTAATCCCTGGCACCGAATATCAGGTCCCTATACGATGCTGTGGAGCTTTGCGGAGGCCTGGAGCTTTGTCTAATTGACTCCTTCATACGTACAGTATATATACAGTGTGCTATGGATGCTTGCGTTAATTGAGGCACTGTGCAAAACAGCAAAACAACAAAACGTTTTACCATTGACCTCTGCAGTTTCAAGTGCGTGTGTGTGTGTGAGTGAGTGAGAGAGCGAGAGAGAGTGCAGTGCACGCGAGGGAGAAAGAGTCTTGCAACCATCGGACAAATTCGGCAAGTTATTCACGGTTTTGTAGCTGGATTTCAACAGGCGTTGACCGTGTTGGCATACTGAAAACTGTTCCTCATCGGACGACAGAACTTTAACATAGAGGCTTAGCCTAATTGCAAGAGGCAGACCTATGGACAGAACGATGAGAAATGTTTGGTATGACAACACCATATTTAGGCTACGCATTGGACACTAGCCGTGATACCAAAGTTGCTGATATATGCCACCACAGAACTACCTAGGATAATAGCCAATATAAATCCAACATCCTACACATTAAAAGCACAACTGTTGCTCATACAAAAGGGGATGCTAGTCAAACATCAATCACCACGGTGGGTGAAGGCTGTTCCACACACACACATGAGCCCACTATCCCTAGATTAGACTGCTTCACCAAAAGAAAATAGCCCAAATGATTCACACTTCGTGGTCAAATATTCCCTTAATTGCCCTGCACCACTCTGATCGTTTTTCTATAGCCAATGTTAGCTTGTGTTTTTTTCCATTCTTGGTAGTTTGAAATGAATATCTCCTAACTTGTGCGTGGTGGTAGCCTACATCCATAGTCTATTCCTTAGTATTCCATCGGGTAAAGCCATCCATTAATTGCCATTCTTAGCAAAGAACTGTTGAATGCTTCACTAACTTCTGTGACAGCCGCAACAGCATTTCTGTAAAAGATAGCACTGGCTAGCAAAAACCCGCTGCAAGTTCTAGCGATTGTTTACAGTTATGAATGTGCGTTGCTGCTGGCCAATCAAAATTAAGCTAATAAAATAATTATATCGGGCGTGACCAAAAAAGTTCTAAGACAGCATTGAGCAGGATGTTGACCATATTGTGGCTGTTTTATTTAGTTCCTTGCATTTTTCTGTGTCTTTCACTTATTATTATTAATATTATGACTATATATATTTTTTTTTTACTTGATGCTGGACACTTCTGATAGTGTGGGCCAGCTGTCAATCATAGTGGCACTGGTCCACACTGGCCCTTATGTCCCTACGCCACTGGAACCAACGTCATAAAAATGAAGGCAACAGGCTGTGTGGATCTTTTTTATGTTAGTTTAGCTTGCGCAAATTTCAAGGCAGTATAAAAAGTTATATCAATCTATAAACATCCAAGCAGCCTGTTACCTTGTTTTTTGTAGTTTGTTGTTTACTTTGTTGTTTTACAGTGCATGAGACTAGAAGGCTTGAATGTAAATGACATTGTGAAGGGATTTTTGTGATGAAATGCAAGGAATCAGGAGGATTTAGGGCGTATTCACACCTACCAGGTTTGGTCCGGACCAAAGGACCAAACGGACCAGGTTCGGACCTTTTGGGATGGTCTGAATACAAACCAGCGAATCCTGGTCCGGACCAAACAAGCGGACCGAGACCGAGCTGAAAGGTCGGACTCGGTCCGGATCAAACGAACCCTGGTGCGGACCTTTTGGAGGTGTGAAAGCAGACCGGACCTAATCCCAGACTTTTTGCTTTTTTTGTACCTCGGGAGCTTCCGTCGTTTTTCGAGATTAATGGGAAACAGAGTGTAAACAAAGCGACTCCACAACTTGTCATGTCCATGTCTTTGGTGTAGATTCGACAGAGTGGTTTGTTTGCAACAATATTAATATTAATAAAATAATAGCCTAAACTGTCGCAATCGTGGGCGTAGGCTACATTATTGTAGGCTATACGGTCATTCATATTTTCAATGAGGATGCTTGTCAGTGGAGCACAGGAAAGGAAAAAGAGACTGTTAATTTACCTATCACAGCATTTTAAATGTTGATTGGGGCAAATCCGAAAAGCATCTACTGAAGAAACGGAAGAAAACACTGTAGTCCGCACAGTATGGATTCTGATAATGATAGCAATAATTACGACGTTGGCACTTATCCCCCTGGCTTGCTAGCTGTGCGTTGGATGTAGGCTAGTGGAATAGCCTAGGCTACTTGAAGAAGTTGTGATGAAGACAATGAAGGTAATTCATTAATTTACCCGCTGTGGTGGCATGTTGGCAAGTTTGTATGATCCAAACGCTATGCCCGTGCTCATCATGTTACTTTTTCCTTGATGGAGTGCGTGAAATATTGCTGCAAATGGTAGCCAATATTCCAATACAAACGTATCCAAATGACAGTGGGGCGCACTGTTTATTTTCGAGAAGAAAGAATGGCGTGGTGCGTGGAATAAGCTCGCCAATGTTTCACATTGAGCCTGTTTTGCGTTGTTCCCAGACATCCCAAGTGTATAACACTGATTGCAGGGAGGTGGTTATCCTAATATTGATGACTAAACCAGCCAGCAATCTCGCCCGCACGCTATATGACATTATAAGAAAGAAAGAAACAGGGATAAAATGTGGCTATCCCAACTCGCGGGATCAATCAATTGGCTTTCAGGAAGACTCCCTTCATGAGCTTCAGATAGTCTGCGCTATATTTCGTGTGAGCGCTATGCCATACATGCCGTGAACGTTTATTTTACATGCCGCTGAACTCTTTGGATGCTTGTAGGCCTATTTGGACATAGCCTTAACTTGTTGCGCGTGTCGTTTCTGACCAATAGCTGAACGACCTCAGGGCGCGTGGCTTTCTTGTCGATTTTGGTCCGCTTACTGAAATGTACACAGTCTGAAAGCCAACCGCACCAATTTTTTTTAAATTAGGTTCGGACCAAACAAAGTGAACTATCGGACTTTCCTGGTCTGAATACGCCCTTAGAAGTCAGAAATAGTGACGGAGACCAAAAGTGCATTCTTGCATAGAAAATAATTGCTGAATTCAAGTTGAAGGTTTGCTCCAAGCACGTGATGGACACTATAATGTGTGTGTGTCTGTGCTGACCTCTCCATAGACCCTCTCGTCAGTGGGGTAGCTGATGTAGGGCGAGTAGGACAGCATGTCGGGCCGGTCGATGTTGTAGATCGCTTTTGTTTTGGGAAGAGCGGCAAGGTCCTTGTAGTCCAGAAGCTCTTCTCCAAGCTTTGCCTGCAGGACGGAAATCAGAAAGAAAACATGGAGAGACAGGCAGGCAAGAAGGGTGACAAGTGTCTACATTGGTCTGAATTCCATCCTGAAATCCACGTCATATGAAACAAAGATTGCACAGTCAGATGTAGAAAGTAAGCCAGTCAAATAGACAAACAGACAGACAGATAGACAGAAAGACATAAATAATCTACATAGATGTTATGCTACACAATACTGTCCCCTTCTGGCCAAAGCACACACTGCAATCCAGATCCATACATACAAAAAGTGATACCGGCTACAGCCTGATAGGTAATGGAAGAGTTTGGTATTGTCAGTTCACGTGAGCTGTTCCAACGTAACTGTTCCAGGTTAGCCAGCAGTACAGGAGCGACTTACATAGATGACTCGACTTGGGGAGCCTGACGATGAGGCAGGTGCTGAGGTGATGCTTTCAGAGGAGGTCCTGGTAACCTGGATAACAAAACAGGAAGGGGGTATTTAGTGCAGCTGATCAGACAAATAAGATAAGAGGAAAAGAGGAAAAGAAAGAGAGATGAAGAGGAGCAAGAGTGTTTGTGTGTGTAAAGTGGGAGCGTGCATGTGCACACTTTACAAGTCAGTACTAGGCTACATGTCACTACTGTTATAATGCATTAATTAAGGATGTCTGATGGTTATCATGTAGCTGTGCAAACCAGCTTTGGCAACACTGTATCTACACAATCATGTTAACAAAGCAAATTTCGAAGTGAGTGCGTGTGTAAGAGAGCGACAAAGAGAGAGAGAGAGGTAGAGGGAGGCTGTTTTCACTTGGTGATTGCCTGCCACGGCCACACTTTTATGGAAAAAACACAAAGTTGGCCCATTAGTAAGAAAAGCACTGCAACGTTGGGCTGGCCAACCAACAGTAGTCGTCACACTTCCAAGCAAAACTACCAATCCCACACAGCGTCAATGAGGCGTGAGTCAGCTCATCACAGATTGGGATTTTCTGCCTGATCATGGGATCAGGCTAACACAGACCGCAGCATTTTTGTTTGTTTGTTTATTTTTTTTCATTTAGAGGATCCTGTGTGGCTTCTGCTCAGCTCAAAACACGCTGAGATAAGAGATGGACATTCCGGGTTTAGAAAAGTAAAAAGTCCTACCATATATTGGCTCTAGCCACAGTTGACTTGGGCAGCCATTCGTAATTAGCACAACTTTTTTCCGACATGTCGCTAAGCTAATTTGTCATTTCATCTGTTGAGACACAGGCCACTTCCCAATGTCAAGTGTATGAGCCTTGGAAGTGTGTGAGCCTACTTAGTCACGGCCAGTGATTGGATACTCCGCAGAGTTCACCAAAGAGTATCCAATCACTTGGCGTGATTATGAAGGCTTATACACTTGGAAGGGAGTACACTAGACTTTGACAAATGGCCACAGTCAAAAGACATAATGTCTGGCAGGACGGTTACTTTCTAAAGCTGGTATGTGCAACTCTGGTTGAGGTAGATGAGATATCATGCACAGCAAGTCTTGGGGGAGGAAAGTCGGGTGGGAGTTGGTTGATGTTGATTGGCAGGTGCTTGGGGAAGGGGTTGGGGTGGGGTGGGGTGGGGGGCTGCATGTCACAAACCTGTATGGGGAGGTCATTGAGCTGTATCCGGACCTGCTTCTGGGAGGAAGAAGTGAATTACTATAATGGGGGACGGACGGCCTTGGGTTTTTTGGGTAGGGGGGTCACAGCACAACTTGTGGTACTACACTACCCGCAGTGATGGGTAAACTTGGGTTCAAAAGCTATACAATCCAGCACAGCATCTTTGTTTTAGGCATTTACGAAACCAACTGATTCACATGAATACAGCTGCTTAACCAGGTTGAGACAGTAGCATTACACCACCTGTGCATTAAGTGCCCAGCTTGAACCAACTATTTTGGAATATAGTGACTGGACTAAAGTTTTCTGACTCCAGGTTATCTACCACTGCGCCCAAGGGATCTTGTCTAGTGTAAACCAGTTGATTTAATGGTCCTGGTTTTACATCCATGTCTACAATGGTTTAGTGTTGAGATCGGGCAGAGTGACTCCATTTCAATTTAGGATTCCATAGGATTCAATGTATGTTTACTCCCATGTTTATTGTTTTAAAAGTCAGTGTTTGTGCTGCGCTGCCATACCTTGCTCTTCTCCTCAATCCGGGCAGCCTGTCTGCAAGGGGGGTGCCAGATATTTGAGCCTGGGAGGGAAAGAAAGAAATAAAGAAAGAAAGAAAGAAAGAAAGAAAGAAAGAAAGAAAGAAAGAAAGAAAGAAAGAAAGAAAGAAAGAAAGAAAGAAAGAAAGAAAGAGGAGAGAGAGAGAGAGAATAGTATAGAATAGAATAGAATAGAATAGAATAGAATAGAATAGAATAGTATAGAATAGAATAGAATAGAATAGAATAGAATAGAATAAAAAAAAACAGAAGAAAGACAGTTAAACTAGACCACTTCTCAGTTTCCGATCATGATTTAGGGATATGTACCAAAACAAAACAAAATAATCACTTTGAGTATTACAGGACAATGAATCAGCAGATGACTCTTTATTACAGAGTGTATAAAAGCCAAAAGTGCAGTGTACTAATAATGACTTATTTCCACTCAGATGGGCCCGGCCACCGGAGTGAGTCAGCACGCACATTTCATAGCATTCTCTGACTCATTTCCACAGTGTGTGTGTGTGTGTGTGTGTGTGTGTGTGTGTGTGTGTGTGTGTGTGTGTGTGTGTGTGTGTGTGTGTGTGTGTGTGTGTGTGTGTGTGTGTGTGTGTGTGTGTGTGTGTGTGTGTGTGTGTGTGTGTGTGTGCGTGTGTCAATACGTGTTTACTTAAATCTGTGTGTGTGTTTGTGCATGTGCTGTGAGTGAGTGGGTGTCCAAAAACCTGTCTGTGTGTGTGTGTGTGTGTGTGTGAGTGTATGCCTGCGTTCGTACAGTAATAACTGCTCCAGACTCTGCAGTCTCTCTCGGCGGGCCATAAATTGCGGGCGAATATGAGGTGCAGAGCAATGAGTGGCCACGTTAAATCAAGAGGAGAGAGAGAGAGAGAGAGAGAGAGAGAGAGAGAGAGAGAGAGAGGCACACACACAGACAAAGAGACAGAGAGAGACACAAAGACAGACACAGAGACACAAAAACAGAAAGCGCGAGGGAGAGATAGAGGAGGGGGTACCTAAAGCCGACTTAATTTTATGCATCCCTGCTCCGTCGGCATCAAATGAACAGGGAGTGTCCAGCTGTCTTACTGAATCTCTGCATGCCCCCTGACTGTACAATAGCAGGGCCTCTGTCTGCATTCATGCCCCTTAGACAGGTCTTTGCAGCAGACCCCTCACTAACTCACTCACCAGCCATTTCTCATGCCCTAATTACTGACCCAGGGAAAGACTGTGCAAAAAGTAGCTGAATTTGAATGCGTATGGATACATAGATGGCTGGATGGCTGGATGAAGGATTTATGGATATTTCTTTTACCCAATGCAGACCTCTATTTATTTGTGTACTGTATGTGTCTAAGAAAGAAATTCATTATGTTCTATGTACTGTAATAACTGCTTTGGCAGTAGGAATGTCTAAATACTTGTCATGTTTGAATTGAATTGAGTAGATAGAGATGTATATAGTATATGCCTGAGCAATAAAATCAGTGTTGAATGAGGGACCTATTGCAATGTCAGATGTGGTGCGTGTGAGGGCCACAATTTTTTGAGCAGATGTTTTTGTCAGCCTGCTTGTGAGTTGATGAATGGACTCAGAGACATGTGTCATTTTGGACATTTCAGTAGGTGTGGGTGAATCATACCGGTGTGCAGTGACCACCGCAAATTGAGAATGAATTGGATTGAGGCGAGCTGACCACACAAGCTTCTCTGTTGACGAATGTGGGCCGTCGCTGTGTTCAATACCACCATGGCTAAGCCCAGCGCAGTAACGCATTTAGCAGTTAGCGCAACTGAGTTACGGCACACGTCAGGCCTCCTTCGCTCTCTTTAATCATTCCGATACATCATCAGCCCCGTGACGTAACGCAATCCAAACAAAGCAGCAATGACTTTGCCAGGGGGAGAACCTCTCCTTCAGAGCAGACGCGAGGCTCAGAGTCAGTAAAGCCAGCCATCGTTTCCAGTTTTTAACTGATCGCTTGCCACGGCTTCGCTCCAAATCCCAAAGCCCATTAAAAGGCACCAGGAGCTCGGCGGATCTCAACTCGGCCGGTCGCCTTTTTGCAGCGCAACTGCTGTGCATACAGATATTAAGTCGAAACGTAGCCTATTACAGCGTCGCTTTCTCAAACACTTCATTCCGCCTGTCAGGTCAAACCTAGAGACTAGTTACTGGAAGTGTAAATCTCTGCTGACATAACGTCTCTGTGAAATGAATGCCAAAGACAAATTTATGTCTATTATTGCTTTTTTGGCAAGCGCCCGTGTAATAAGTGGGGTAATGTTCCACGAGAATGACCGCCTCACAGAACATTATCCCTTACTTATTATAATATATATTATTATTAGGTCATACGGCAGGGACAATTATGTGGGTTTAGATGGATGAAGGACTGAATTACTTTCTCTCTCTCACTCTCTCACTCTCTCTCTCTCTCTCTCTCTCTCTCTCTTTCTCTCTCTCTCAATTCAATTCAATTCAATTCAATTCATAGAAGCTTTATTAGCATGCCAAAAAATAGTTTGTATTGCCAAAGCATCTCTCTTTCTCTCTCTCTCTCTCTCTCTCTCTCTCTCTCTCTCTCTCTCTCTCTCCCTCCCTCTCCTCCTCCCTCTCTCTGTATGCAGGGCCGCTGACAACTTTATTTGGGCCAAGGACAAAGCCAAAGGGTCCCCTACACAATATGTAAACTCAATTCTGGTCCCCCTATCTCCCTGGGCCTGAGACAACATACCCCTTTATCCCCCCCCCCGTCAGCGGGCCTCTCTGTATGTGTGTGTGTGTGTGTGACGATTCTTGTCCCCTGATGTCATACAACAGCTGCATTTTACGAATTTTATTCAAATTAATTTTACTAGCACTAGGTGTCGCTGTCCTCTCACAACTCTGGTGATGCAGCAGTTTGCATGAGGTGTTAGTGTAATAGTGAGTTATGAGAGGGTGACAGTATGACACACACATGCTGACAGTTTGGAAGGTGGGTCATCAGCATATCTATGACCAGGTCACTGGATCAAATGTTGGTTTCCACTTATGAGCTTAACCCAAGCCAAATCGACTGCTCCTGTTGTTTTGACCTACTTGATCAGATCAATACAAGTGGAAAATGGCTGTATTACAATCGAAGTTGACCAAACTGATCTCCTTCAGTTTGGTCGTGTGTGTGTGTGTGTGTGTGTGTGTGTGTGTGTGTGTGTGTGTGTGTGTGTGTGTGTGTGTGTGTGTGTGTGTGTGTGTGTGTGTGTGTGTGTGTGTGCGTGCGCGCGTGCGTGCGTGCGCCTGTGTGTGTGTACACATGCGTGTGTGTGCG
>NC_085877.1:842500-847500 GCF_034702125.1 Engraulis encrasicolus
CCTGGAGCTAGAAGGCTGCCCGAGACACAGATCACTCCTTCTGGTGGAGCACTTTAATACCAGGGAGAGTCTGATATGGACAGGAGCTAAGAGGAGAAAAAGAAGAGGTGGAAGGAGAGCAGAGAGGAGGGTAAGAGTACTGAGGGTCAAAGCCATTAGCTGAGGAGAGAGAGAGAGAGAGAGAGAGAGAGAGAGAGAGAGAGAGAGAGAGAGAGAGAGAGAGAGAGAGAGAGAGAGAGAGAGAGAGAGAGAGAGGGAAGGAGGAATATGTTACATCATGTGTAGAGAGAGAGAGAAAAGACAGAGGGGAGGGCTAGAGATTAGGGTCTTTTTGCTCACTGCAACACTGCATTCAAACCTCAACAAGATTTCATGTCTATTTCAATGTACTGTATGTATTTTGGTGTGTGTGTGTGTGTGTGTGTGTGTGTGTGTGTGTGTGTGTGTGTGTGTGTGTGTGTGTGTGTGTGTGTGTGTGTGTGTGTGTGTGTGTGTGTGTGTGTGTGTGTGTGTGTGTGTGTGTGTGTGTGTGTGTGCGTGTGTGTGCGTGTGTGCGTACGTGTCCGTGCATGCGTGCGTGTGTGCGTGCTTGTGTGTGTACATTCTGTGTGTGCACGTGCATGTATATATTTGCTCTTGTCAGTGTTCCCTACCTCCAATACTTTGCCGGTGATGTATTTTTTGCAGCTCTCGCACTGGATGCCAAACATGGCGTGGTAGTCCGTCTCACAGTAGGGAATCCCATCCCTGCAGACACACACACACACACACACACACACACAGACACAGCAGTCAGCAGTTAGTACTCTATTCGATATATGTATACATACATACATACAATGCAAATGACATACAGTACAGAACACACTATCACACAGTATAAGCAGGAGGGGAGCAACACGGATGCATATGTACCGTACACACACTTCTATGCACGCACGCACACACTTGCACACACACTGAGGTGATAATACAAACATGTGCATGCCTATGTATTCCTCCTCAACATTACGCAGTATCTTGACTATTGAGCTGTTTACAGACTACAGTGAAGTATCAATCAATCAGCTGTACTTATTATTTCTGTCGCTAAAGCTCTACGTAGCCGACTACACTGCTTTCACCAACGTTCTGTGACCGCTGGCACTTCCTGCCATTAACATAGGCTTTCTTCCTTCAGGTACACGTCAGGGCTTGACGTTAACGTTTCTGCTCATCGGCAACTGTGGCTAGTGACTTTCCAGAGTCACTAGCCATATAGCCTTTCTGTTAGCCGCAGTTCGTTGTCAGCCTTTTTTCTTTAAGAATATTCTTGCATTTAAAAAACACCAAACAATTGATGCAACTACTGTAATTCCTCACGCCAAACAATAACTTACCTTGCTACAAGCTACAGCTTGTTTTACCAGCATTTGGCTAATTGGCAAATGGCCAATGTCAAGTCCTGGTACACGTGTCAGAGTGTGGAACAGGTCTCATATTCAGGCTATATTTGCTCTCCTTCTCTTAGACTGTACGACATCTACCTATCGATCACTTACAGTAACACCGGTATTCCCATCCATCTAACTGTCGTCACGAGCAGCTCAGTGCACCTTGCCCAGTGTGGGGAGGTAAATGTAATCTGTGTGAATAATTGCATTTTCCTGTGAGAGTGGGGGATGCACACCACACACTGCACTCTCTGGGGGGGCTGGGGGTGTATCTGCGTCTATGTGTGTGTGTGCGGTGTGTGCGTGTACCGGTACATGCATACGTACCATATATGTACCATATGTGTGTAGCAGTAGCATATACGACAACTGTATGTGTCTGTGCGTGTGCGTGTGCATGTGTGTGCACGTGTATGTATGTGTGTCTACCTATGTGCATGCATGTGTGAATGCTATAGCTGGTCATCCATCACAGCTCGACAGGCTGGCAGGCAGGCAGCACTTGGGGGGTGGGCCTCAATGTTCTCCCTCCATCTCAGGGGAAATGTGATTTCCTGTAGGTACTGCTACTGTACATGTGCGGGGCATATAGGAAACAACAGCAGCAACGCGACCATATTCATGTGTGTATGTGTGGGTGGGGTGTAGCAGAGTAGGACATGTGCATGGCTGTGACTGTGTGCTGCCATGGGCCAAGGCAAGCCACACGACAGCAGCTAGTTTCCATATGCAAACACTATTGACCACTCCCCTCTCACTTGACAGTCTGTCTGTCCGTCTGTCCGTCTGTCTGTCTGTCTGTCTGTCTGTCTGTCTGTCTGTCTGTCTGTCTGTCTGTCTGTCCGTCCGTCCGTCTGCCTGTCTGTCTTTCTTTCTATTTGTCTATCTGACTGCTGTCTGCCTGCCGTGTGCACGCTCTCTCCCTCTCTCGCTACCTCTTATTTTCTCTCTCAAATACAAATATTTACATGCCCCCTCCCATTTCCCCACTTCACACTCGACTTGGTCTCAAGTGCTCTCGAGGGTGACACGGCCCTTGAGTGGAAAATGAGTGAAAATGATGGACATGGCCTAACACACACACACACACACACACACACACACACACACACACACACACACACACACACACACACACACACACACACACACACACACACACACACACACACACACACACACACACACACACACACACACACACACACACACCAATACACATGCATTCACATTGACATACAATAGACAGACTGATATACAAATGGGTTAGTTACGGCCCTTAAGGTGTAGAAATACGTACATCTTGCGGTGACAGTACACATAGAGACAGACGTGTGAACATACTTGCTGATGTACTCGGCGTTGAGCACTTTGTTGCAGACTTTGCACTTGAAGCAGCCCAGGTGCCAGTGCTTGTCCAGGGCCACCAGAGACTGCTCATTCTTAAACTCCTTTCCACAGCCACAGCAATCTGAGAGAAGGAGAGAGAGAGAGAAAGAGAGAGAGAGAGAAAGAGAGAGAGAGAGAGAGAGAGAGAGAGAGAGAGATATAGAGAGGCAGAAGAAAGAGACAGAGAGATAGCAAGAGATCGGACAGGCATAGAGAGAGAGAGAGAGAGAGAGAGAGAGAGAGAGAGAGAGAGAGAGAGAGAGAGAGAGAGAGAGAGAGAGAGAGAGAGAGAGAGAGAGAGAGAGAGAGAAAGAGAGGCAGAGAGATAGAGAGGCAGAAGAAAGAGACAGAGAGATAGCAAGACATCGGACAGGCGTAGAGAGACAGAGAGAGAGAGAGAGAGAGAGAGAGAGAGAGAGAGAGAGAGAGAGAGAGAGAGAGAGAGAGAGAGAGAGAGATGACGATGATGATTCCAGACAGAACAGATTCGAGACAGAAAAGAGAGTCCACTACCAACAAAAAGTTTGTGTGGTAGGTTTTTTTATGATGGACGCCTACATCTCCATTTCTTAATATCCATCAGAAAGGTCGACGAGAGGGATGGATACGACTCGGATGTGGCCGCGTGCTGGTCAGAGTGAGGAGCAAATAAATCTAAATATGGGGTGACAGGAAACCATGGCAACAACAGGCGGAAAAAAGGAGGGAGAGAAAAAGAAGGGGGGAAGAGAAAAGTTGTTGAAAAATACAGGCACAGTAACTCAAACAGTAAGTCCAGGGATCCAGAAAAGAGGAGAGGAGGATAGACGGAAAGAAAGAAGAAAGGAGGAGGGTAATTAAAGGGAGGGTGGGTTTTAGTGATAGAGGGAAGGTAGAAGGCTGATGCCAGGGACACATATACACACGAATTTGGCCAAGCGAAGCCAACTTCGCCATTCATTCCTATGAGGGAGGAGAAGGCAAGCAAACAGGAGCGAAGCAAAAATATTTGACCTAGTGTAATACAGTCGTTGCAAGAAGTTTTGTCGCCTATCCATCTGTTTGGAACAACAGCTAATAACTTGACTTTCAAGTAGCCCCTTAATGCGCGCCGTACCTTCAGTGGCACGCTGTAATAGTCATTGAAATGTAACTACCATAGCACTACAATACTATGACACAACACAGGCTTTTTAGTAATGCACCACAACTTGGTCATTACCATACTGGTAACAACAAATGTATAAAGCCGTGTCTTAAGGGGTTAATCACTTCGCTTCAGAAGTTGCTCATATGAAAGCTACAACTCTATTTTTGTACATAAAACTTCATTTGGGACGGTTGTAGCTTTCATATGAGCGACTTCCGAAGCCAAGTGATTAATTGAAAGTCAGGTTATTAGCTGTTGTTCCAAACAGATGGATAGGCGACAAAACTTTTTGCAACGGCTGTATTATGCATATGAGGAGTGAATTTCGCCTGCGGTGGCCAATCAAATCAATAAAATAAATGTTCCATTCCATTTGATTCGCCGCGACGACCTGATGACCGTTGAGCTGTCAGAATGGAACACTGAATTTTGCCTCGCTTCGCTTCGCTCGTTTCGCCTGCATGTGTCCCAGGCATGAGAGGATGAGAGGAAGGAGGAGGAGGAGGAGGAGGAGGAGGAGGAGGAGGAAAAATGAACAACGGGAGGAAGAGTAAAGAAGGGTGTAAGGTAGGGGAGCACAGGGATGAGAGGAAGAAGATGATTGTAGACATACATGAACAACAAGAACGGAAGGATGAACAATAAAGATGGAGGGATGAGAGGAAGGCCGGGGTGACGGAGGGTTACAAAGAGAGAGAGAGAGAAAGTGGACATAGCTGGTGATAGAGTGATGAGGAGGGAGGAGGGAAAAGAGAGAAGGAGGAATAGCGTGACTCAGCAGAATGCAGGAGATTGGGCTGAGAAAGAGGGTGACAGAAACATGACGAAAGTAGAGGGGTGACAGGAGGGCTAGAGGTGATGCAGGGATGCATAGGAAAAGAAGAGAAAGTAAAAGTGTGGGAGAAGGAAAAGGTTGACAGAAACAAGAAGAGCAAAGAGAGAAGAATGAGAGGGAAGAGGCAGAGGGCAGAGGTGAGGTAGCTGCTAAGCGAGGGATGAAGGAAAGAGGGAAAGAGACAAAACCAGTGGAGGAGGAGGAGAACGATTGT
>NC_085877.1:860000-867500 GCF_034702125.1 Engraulis encrasicolus
CCGCTGCGTTCCTGACGATGTGGCAGGGAGACACGGTGTCTGTGCCCGCCGTGCATACCCTGGCATAGCACCGAGCGGCAGGGCTCCGGTTACACTTCCAGGGTCCCCACCACATACCAGTCTAAATGCCCACCAGCAACACCCCCCACCACACACCGCTCATGGGCCCCCAGCCACTAAACATGTATGCTGAGTAAATATACGCACATGGGCACGCACACACACACATGCACACATGCACGCACACACGCACGCATGCATGCACACACACACACACGCACGCTCAGTCACAAACTGTCCTTCTCTGTCTTTTGCATTTTGGATGCACAGCGACACACCCAGTAGCTCTCACTCTTATCACTAGACAGGTCTCACACTCATACTCTCCCTCTCCCCTGTCCTGTACACACAATCACCACAGTCTCTCTCCCTCTCTCACATACATTTCTCTCTCTCTCTCTCTCTCTCTCTCTCTCTCTCTCTCTCTCTCTCTCTCTCTCTCTCTCTCTCTCTCTCTCTCTCTCTCTCTCCGCTCCACAACTCCATGTTTGGGCGGAGGGCAAGTGCCCCCTGTACAGCACAGCACAAAACGGATCGGGGCGGCTCGCCTGGGGAATGTAATCTATAGTGTCCACACAGGGAAAGCCAACAGGGGGGACAAAGGGGCCGGTTGTTCTGGGTCAAGGGCGAAAGGGGTCCCAAAATTGGTTCCTCATTACATTGTATGTATTGGTCGGGGTGGGAGGCCTTTCAGCAGACTTTATCCCGGGCCCAGCCAGAGCTGTCATACTGTATGTGTCCCCATACAGTATGCTCATCACTTCATCACAGGCCCACCGCCGCCGCATAGACTCATGCACTCTATGTGTTAATGAGAGACTAAGTTCCTGATGCAGACGACACTCATATAACACACAACCGCGAGGATGAGGAGGAGTCACACGGACACCCTATAGTTCATCACTGACAGCATCATCAAAGAGAGCCGTGGCATTTATTTACTAGGGCAGTCTTGCTGAGAGGTTTATCAGGCCTGTGTTATAGGTGCATTGTTGTGATTTAGAATCATGCATAAATCGTGATCGATCAAAAACAAATGTCTGCAATGTCGAATCAGTCTCCTAGAAAAACAAGTTTGGGATTTTCTGTGCATGATAAATAATTCTTTATCACCATATAGTTTGTCACTGACAGCATGATCGCCAAGACCCATGGCATTTTTTTTACTGGGGCAGTCTTGCTGAGAGGTTTATCAGGGCTGTGTTATATGTGCATCATTGTAATATTGAATCATCCTGGCCTGGACCAAAACACTATGTTTGTCAAAAGTTGGCAGTTTCCTAGAAAGACAAGTTGGGGATTTCCTACGAGTGATAAATAACTCTCTTATGATACCTGAAGCAGTTCCGCATGGCTATATGACATTTCCAAAACATGTTTATAGTGACATTGAGATGTTTTGTGAGCAGCTCACATTCAGACATTTTGACAGCTGCTGAAACATGCACACACACACATGCATATGCATATGCATATGCATATGCATGCACACACACACACACACACACACACACACACACACACACACACACACACACACACACACACACACACACACACACACTGCAATGGCAGCCTAAGAGATAGTGAATGCAGCTGCTTGTGTTGTGTTGTGTAGTGGGCTCCACTCCAGTTATCTTTAGAGTAAGGCGCGTGCCAGGCGGACAGTGTTTGCTGATGGTGTTTTGGGGGCAGCAATAGAAACGAGACATGGATGGATAAACCAACACCTCTCCAGTGGCAGCGTTGGCCTCTCCTCTCCCTCTCTCTCTGTCTCTCTCTCTCTCTGGCTTGGCCTGTGCCCATAGAGGAGAGGATTGGTCACCTTCACACACCCACGATGCGGTCCATGCATACACATACATACTGTATGTCAAGTTGCCAACATACATACACGCACATGCACACACACACACACGCACACACACGCACACACACACACACACACACGCACGCACGCACGCACGCACGCACGCACGCACGCACGCACGCACGCACGCGCACACACACACACACACACACACACACACACACACACACACATGCATGTACACAGACATATGCACACACATGCACACACACACACTTCAGCATGAAAATGTACTTTTTAACACCTCCTTTAACTTTTAATGAAATCTCGTGTATCTTAAGGAAAGGAAATAAAACAGAATCACTATTATACCATAAAACATGTTGGACTAGGCACAACGGCAACCTTTAAAGCCATTTGTGCCTGTTTTAACAATGACACTTAACTATTGTATTGTCTTGTTTGAATAGTTGCTGAAGTATAAGACTCATAGATTAGTGCAAAAATAAAGTTTCGGGCAGCGCACCAGCTGAAGATGAAGTGCCTCTGTCGTGTGTTTCTTGGCATTAGCATCGTCTTTGTGTCTGTGCTAACTGCTGAGCTAATTATCCTGACTTCACTCAGTCTAATGAGGAATGTTTTAGCTCATTTTTCCCTCCTAACTCCCCTCAAAACCCCACCCACGCAACCCCTCTTTTGTGATATAGTCTCATTGTGAGAAGACAGGGTCCACTTAACACCTTCTTCTAAGCCAACTGCTATACGCTAATAACCAAGTTGTAAGCTATCACTTTTCTCTGTCATGGCAGTGCTGTTGCAAGATGCAGTTATGTTTTTCGACTGAACAGTGAACTGGCACACTGGCGGAAGTTTTCACACAAAGAGGGTACAAAAAAAGAACAAGTCGAGTTCATGCACTCGCCCTGAGGGAGGCCACTTAGCCAATCAAAATGGAGTCCAATCCTATCAGTTGTAATCGTTGGGTGATGACCTTTCACAATTACACGCTCTCTCTTTTCCCCTCTCTCTCTCTCTCTCTCTCTCTCTCTCTCTCTCTCTCTCTCTCCGTCTCTCAATCTCTCTCTCTCCATCTCTCAATCTCTCTCAATCTCTCTCTACCTCCCTTCCTCTCCCTCTCTTTTATTGCTTATACCTCATAATATCACCATGGGAACAACAAGAAGCACACTTCCTTCTTTTCAGGAGGGGCCTTTCAAGGACACTTCTCTTTCCTCCTCATCTGCTTTCCACTCAGTTAGGGGGCCCCATGTGCCCTTGTTAGAGTAGCCAAGGTTACGACAGGCCGTGTGCTGGACCCGAGTGAATGCTTCTCTTTCAGAGTGCTGGGCATATATTGTCTGGGGCACAATGGACCTCTCTCTCTTCGAACAGCCCACAAGGTCAACTGAACTCACCTGCCTCCCTCTCCCTCTGGGACCTACTGTACCAGTAAACTGGGATCTTGTACGGTATCTCTACTCCAATGTGTGTGTGTGCATGTGTGTGTGTGTGTGTGTGTGTGTGTGTGTGTGTGTGTGTGTGTGTGTGTGTGTGTGTGTGTGTGTGTGTGTGTGTGTGTGTGTGTGTGTGTGTGTTTGTGCATGCATGCACATTTGTGCGTGCATACTATGGGCATAGAATGTGCTTAGTGTGTGAGCTTTGTGATTAGTGTGTGCGTGCGTGCATGCCTGCATGCATGCCTGCGTGCATGCGTGCGTGCGTGCGTGCGTGCATGCACATTTACTGTATGTGTGTGTGTGAGAGAGTGTGTAAGTGTGTGAGTGCATTTGCTAGACAGCCCATCCATCAGCATGTTATTTCCTGGGCCTGAGGGAGCAACAATAGGCCCTGAAAGCCACTGGCAGACGTACAGACGTGGTCTTGAAAAGCAGCATTACTTACATTACATCACCCCTTCCAACCACCATGCATCACCGGCATGACAGGAGAGACCTAAAACACATCCTCCAGTCCCCATCCCAACGCAACACACTGTTTGTGATACCCGTCAGCACCGTAACTCACCCATGGAATGCAGAGAGATCTGATAGCTTATTACATCTGATAACATCCCACAGTATGACTATTGTTTCCATCACACCTGCTTAAATCTCAAAGTCCTGTTATGTAAACAGTTGGTTCCACCAGACAAAATTCCTGAGCATTGTTGAAGAAGAGTGTCTTGGGAATCAATTTAAAACAAGTTTAGTTTAGAACATTGAAAACATACACTAGTTGGATTGAATTCTTACCTTGATACAACAATCTGAAAGACCTTTTTGACAGTTCTAGCTTCAAGTCATTCTACTAGCTGTGACTTGTAGTAGGGGCTAAGTCTCTGAAAATCTCCCCGTCAAATTTTGGCTCAGTACACCAAATTAAAAATAGCTGCTGTCAAGAGACACTCAGTGTCACTGTTTTTGTCAAGTTTCTTGAAAGCAACTTTATCGAGAAGAAAAAAAACAGCACAGCATAACAACTGTCACTTTCCAAACACCACAAAAGCAATATGGAATCAAGGCCAGTGAGGGGAGGGAAGGGGAGGGGCTGGGGAAATATGATCAGGCTATTAGCTAATTGGCATCCGCCGTGCTCTCTCTGAGGGCAAAGACTGAGGCCTATTCACATCACGACCCAGGACCCAGGACACAATCACAATTCTGTCTGCTTTATCTGAAACGCTCCGCGACTCAGGTTGCTTGTCGGTTTAGAGACTGTTTGTAACGAAAAAATAGAAATGGCATGAGTGTCTTGGACCGATTCCACCAGTTGTATTTTTTTCTTCTTAACATCGGTGAACTCAATCTAGCAAGGGAAACTATTATGGGCTGTGTTTGTCCAGCCTGAGTCGGGCAACAAAGCCAAAGTGCCAATCTTCTGCTGACAGAATGAAATGCTCATTAAGGATACCTGAAATAAGAACATTGCTCACAGTACCAGCTGGCATCCAATTGACAAGTGACATGACAATCTGCCCCCAACTTGACTTGTTCAATCACTGTTGCTGACTGTAATGTTGCGATTTGTCAGCACACCAAAGTACGTACTTTCCTAGCAACTGTATTTTGTATACTGTGCGTATACTGGTATGGCTAGCCTATTATGCACTTGAATTTGAACCTGGCTTTCAGACAAGCCGCAGACAACCAGAGGAAAGAAAGTGCACGTTGTTCACTGTGTTCACTGTGAGTACAAATATTCCAAGCATTGATTAAAAGTGGGTTACTTAAAAAAACTTGTTAACTTGGATTTTGCTTTGTGACATACAGTAGATCACCAATACCCTTAATTCTTAATTCCAAAGTTATTCTGCATCCACAATAACAGTTGCTACTTTGTTCGGTACTTTGTGCTCAGAAAAGGAGGAATGGAGACAGAAAGAAAGACAGATATGGCATGAATTATAGATGGGCTGTGCATGAACAACTTTAATATTGATGAGGAGCAAAAGACTGTCTCTCTTTCTCTGTGTCTTCTTTCTTTCCCTCTCTGTCTCTGTCTCTGTCTCTGTCTCTGTCTCTGTCTCTGCCTCTCTCTCTCTCTCTCTCTCTCTCTCTCTCTCTCTCTCTCTCTCTCTCTCTCTCTCTCTCTCTGTGTCTATGGGATGAGTGCAAGGGGGGTAGGGGGAGAGAGATGTGTATGTGTGCATGTGTGCATGCATACAAACTCCTCAGCACTCTGCATGTGTGCACATGTGTGCACATCAGAGCGAGTAAGAGGATATGAGAGCATTTCCCTGAGATCATGTGGAAGCCCAGACCAGACGGACGCTACTGATCCTTATCCTGGAATCCTGAACCGAACTGTTCCACTGCAGCAGGAGGAGGGGGGGAAATCTATACCGAAGGGGGGAACAGCGCTTTCAATAGAACTGGAGCATGTTTGATTGATCTATTGGCCTCGTGCTGTAATAGACCTGCTTTGGCTGTGCTGTATTCGTTAAGGCTGGTTTGATTGGTATGGGGAAGCCTACAGCTGTATGTGTCCTTCAGAAGGTCAACAGGGCCATAGCAGAATAAACAATGCAGTCCAGCCTATATGCTAAAAAATGCTACACCAAGCTCACTGCCATACATATGTGCATTCTCTCTGTGTGTGTGTGTGTGTGTGTGTGTGTGTGTGTGTGTGTGTGTGTGTGTGTGTGTGTGTGTGTGTGTGTGTGTGTGTGTGTGTGTGTGTGTGTGTGTGTGTGTGTGTATGTGTGTGTGTGTGTGTACCGCCATGTGCACAATACACATCCTTGAACTCCAACATGCACGCATACACACACACACGGACACACACACACTCACACACACACACATTATGCACTATATATGCATGCTCAGTCACACCAGAGAGACCCATGCAGAGTCTCATCCGTTCACATGCTAGGAAGGGTAAGCATAGACACAGAAGCACACACACACGCACACACACACACACACACACACACACACACACACACACACACACACACACACACACACACACACACAGGGACACACACACTTTTCGTCCACTCCTTTCCGCTGAAATCATAGCATATTAAATCTTCATGACATCAAATTCAATCTGCATGTGATTTAGCTCCATGGGCTCTAATTTAATTCCGCACGGACCGAGGAGAGAGAGAGAGACCGGAGAGAGCCATAGAGGGGCTAAATAGCTGAAACATCTGCCCAGACACCCTATGATTAACAATGGGGGCCCCAAATAACCCTGATCATGTCATAGCTATTGCCACACAGTGCGCTGGAGCGTGTGTGTAAGTGTGCATGAGAGAGGTGTTGTTCATGCGTGTGTTACTGTGAATGACTGTGTGGCAGACGCAAAACTATAGGGTGCATTCCATTATGCAACCTTGCGTCCTCCACTTGGGCTTGTGGCCTCACGTTTTGCTGATGTCCCGCTGTCAGCAAAACATTTACCTGCTGTCAGCCTAGCCAAAACAAATTTTGGGGGACAATTCTTCATTTACCATCCTGTTTGAAAATGAGTTTACAATTGAGCTTTTGCGAGATATTGAAATAGAATGCTGTTGTCAGTGATGTCATCACGACGTATTACTTCCTGGTACTAGGCCACAAGCACAAGTGGAGGACGCAAGGTTGCATATTGGAACGCACCCATAGATTCCAAGGTAACGCCTCATTGATTTATAATGATCTGTTTCCTGTCTGTTAATGAAACAAAGTGAACTAAACATACACTGATCAGTTCACAGGATTCCAAGATAGTAGTAAGTGAACATTGAAAACATGTCAAAATATCCATGTGCAGCTAGCATATCTACTGTAGGATCCTCGAAGGCAATTCAACAGGCTCGATTTCATATCTTTTGTAATGTTACATTCCTGTGCTTGATTAGATTTCCTTTGCCGCTGAATGTGTATGGGGAAAAACACTAATTCACAGGATGTTTGTTTCAGAAGGACATTAACCGTTTGATACTACTAGAGAGCTATTTCAAAGGTACAACAGAAATTTAATTCCCAACTCATCAACCAATCAAAAAACACATTCAATAAAATACAATTAAAAATGCACTGCATGTCTGCTGCTGTCTTAAGACTTTCTTTTCCTGAATTTGCTTGATTTTAGACTGATATTACCATACCCTCATAGTAATTTCGTAGAGAGGATTTGGA
>NC_085877.1:870000-907500 GCF_034702125.1 Engraulis encrasicolus
CTGCTCTCTCCTGCTCTCGCTCTCAATTTCTGGAAAGTGATAAACCCACCACAAGGAATAAACTGTAGACTGCTTGGGTGCCTTTTATGAGTGTGCGTCAGAGTAGGGCAGCGAGAGGGTTTGTGTGTGTGTGTGTGTGTGGTGTGTGGTGTGTGTGTGTGTGTGTGTGTGTGTGTGTGTGTGTGTGTGTGTGTGTGTGTGTGTGTGTGTGTGTGTGTGTGTGTGTGTGTGTGTGTGTTTGTGTGTGTGTGAGTGCACACTTTTGGGGGAGTTCATGATCATAGTTTGCATGCTCACATATGCATGTGTGTGTGTTTGTGTGCACATGTGTGTGTGTGTGTGTGTGTGTGTGTGTGTGTGTGTGTGTGTGTGTGTGTGTGTGTGTGTGTGTGTGTGTGTGTGTGTGTGTGTGTGTGTGTGTTCTAGCATGTGTGCATCTATGTGTGTGTGTGTGTGTTTGTGTCTGTGTACAGTATGTGTGTGTAGCGTGTGTGCATCTCTATGTGTGTGTTTGTGCACGACGTTCATGTGCTGAGGGGCCAGGGTGCGGCAGCTCTGTGCCGCTGCAACTCCCTACAGTGAGAAATAGCAGAGCGATGTTGTCACCGCCGGGCCGCCGGTCAGGAGAGCAGAGTAGAGCAATAACACCACAGCAGAAGGAAAAAGAAGATTAATGGGGAAAAATGGCCGAGAGCAGGAGACAAGAGGCGACTCTGACACTCCGTCGAACCTTAAAGACACCGCGGTATAGGAATGTAAAAGAATAAGAACGCAAACGATGCAAGATGTTGCAAACAGATATTTAATTGTGAAAGTCATCGGGTTTGTCTGCTAATCTCCAGTCAGAAATACAGTATATTGTAGCTACTAGCATTCAATGCGGATAGCATTGGAGATGAATGAGGGAAAGTGTCCAAGGAGGAGAGGCCAATCTGCCACTCAAAGCATGTGCAGGCCAACAGGAGAACCATGCCTGTGGCCATTCCTGCACCTAATCTCAAACCAGCACCATTCTGGTCGGCTTGAAAACAGTATCTGTAAAGCCTCACAAGGCACTGTGATGCAGAATGTACTATAGAAACAAGAGCAGAAAAACAACTGAAGAATAATTACTAAGTCTGTGGTGTTGATGAAAAACTGACAAATGACTAGTAGGCAAGGTCAAAGTCTAGCAAGGTCAAGGTCAGGTTAGATGGTGTGCCAGGAAATCAGGGGGCCATGAGGCATGTCTTGTTGTGAAAACACCTTCTCCCACTGAGATACTCCAGGGTATCTGTGATGATTCTCAATCATACAGGTCACGGTTGTCAAAGGAGCAAAGTGTGAAGCAACCAGACTTCTTGTTGGAGCTTCAAGATGTTTCACCTCTGACCTAAAATCTTCCACTGGAAACCAGGAGCTACATCTCTGAACACCAACAGTATATGAGCTCCAACTTCACTGGCCACATGAGAGATGAGGGTCATAGACTCTTCATGCAGATGGGCCCATTGAATCTTTGCTGACAAAAAACTTGAACACATACCAGCATTGCTGTGAAAATACAGATTAAGACATGCTTTCTTCCATTTGATTCGGCATGAAGGGGCTTAAAATCAAAAGATTAGGACTTAGTCATTATTATTTTGGTAACCAAAAGCTTATAATAGAATAATAATACTTAATAAAAGGAGTAATACTGCTCCTTCCTGTAATCATTGCATCTGTAGGCCAAAGTATGCAGTCTGTAAATGAGGAATCTTCTGGAGACTTTTTAAAACCTTGCCTAAATGGGCTGCATCACTGCGTGTGTTGAACTCTATGACACTTTCGATGTAGGTAACTACAAACCCAGATAAA
Organism: Engraulis encrasicolus; assembly: GCF_034702125.1. Classification (NCBI taxonomy): domain Eukaryota; kingdom Metazoa; phylum Chordata; class Actinopteri; order Clupeiformes; family Engraulidae; genus Engraulis; species Engraulis encrasicolus. The sequence continues at coordinate 871,840 of NC_085877.1, forward strand.
GATGGCCTCCACCTCATCCCCAGATATTCTAAGTTGATTTTGCTATGAAACAGATATCAGAGATGAGCACCTTGACTCTGGTCACAAATAGTCTCTCGTCCCAAGCAACTTTTCCTGGAATCGGACGAGTTGAATTGAACTGCTACCCCACAACAGTGTTAAGTTGTGTCTGTCAGAATGTTCATTTTACAATAGTAAGCTTGGCTTTAGTACTTCTTGCAAACCTTGCATATGACGGCATATAGTTGCCAGAGTACTGTATGCAGGGTGTGAATAAGGAATATTCCCATGACATTTAGCAAACGTTTCCTAACAATGACCTATTCCTGCTTACTATAGACACCCATACCAAAAGCATCAAGCTAGTTTTATTACGAAACAGATATCAGATTAACAACTGCTCTAGCAGAGTTCATCACAAACAGGTCTCTCGTTCCAAACATCTCTTCCTGGAAGCGGACGTGTTGAATTAAACTGCTGCCCCACAACAGTGCTAATTGTAGCGTTGCTGGCTAGCGCTCCACTAATGCGTGTGTGTGTGTGTGTGTGTGTGTGATTGTGTGTGTGTGTGGCTGTCGAGCGCTCCACTAATGGCCTTCCATGCGTTGCTGATCTTCGCGGCGCGTGTTGGCACACAGTTCAGTAGTCCGCTCTAACACCCCATCAAGCTTGCAACACTGGTGTAATTGGCGCCAAGTTAAACACTGAAGGGTCGCAAGCCAATTTCTGATTCACTTCCAGGTCATCTGTAGATTTCTCTCTCTCTAGACTCTTCTAGAACGACGCTAGAAAAGAAAGACGCAAACAAAGCGTGACACTGCTGCGCTGACATATCTAAAGGGGCGTCTGGCACGAGGTGCACGCTCGCGCATATTTTCATGTGATTTTTTGCAGATCTCTCTGTCAGAGGCCAAGGCAGTCACCTGGGTTTGCTGTCATTCATTTGGGCACTCTCCCATCGGGTCGCATGATGGTTGACTAAACTGGGCTGAGTGTGTGCGTACTTATATGTTTTCACTCAGGTCTGTGTTTGTGCGTGCGTGTGCGTGTGCGTGTGCGTGTGTGTGTGCGTGTGCGTGCACGTGTGCTTGTCCGCGTGTGTGTGTGTGCTTGTATACAAATGTGTGTCTGCATCATGTCAGAATCCGGCAGCTATAAATCAGAAAATTGTACCTAATCTGATTTCTGCTACATTCCTGCTATGGAATCCAAGAATGGCTTGGCTTGTGAAAAGGTTCTTCCCATCAAACAAAGGACAAGGGTCACCATCTAATCAAAAGGCCAATCAAATTACTCTCACCCATTCCCCTCCCCTTTCTGTCGAGACTCCTCCTGTATGGATTGATCCAAGCCACGTTATTAGCATTATATTATTGAAACAAAATAGTTTTCAACACTGAATTTAGCACATTTCTAGTTTACCCTAATCTTCAAGTGTTGAACTGAGGTACCCTGAGCATGATCCCGTCCCGCTGCACTGCTCCCTTTTGGGCGCCATTGGGGCTTCCCCCTTGCACGGATGAGGCATAAATGCAATTTTGTTGTGTGCAGTGTGCGCTTGAGTACTGTGAAGTGCTGCGTCACAATGACAATGGGAGTAGTTGGAGTTTTCCAGTTGGGCTTTCAAGTCTTTCACATCACTTTCACTAATACTATACAATTTCCCTTGTAGAGCAGGACTGTGTGTGTCAATAGTATCAAACCACCAGCTTGAAGTTTGAATAGAACAAAAAGAAAAAAAGCATGCTGAATTACAATCTCTGGCTGTATGCCAACATGTTCCAGTTAACAAAACTTAACACCTTACAATTAAGCCCACTATACGACATGTTATCTGAACAAAGCAGGGGTGCTTTTAGGGGGCAGAGATGAATAGAAGTGTATGCCCTCACATTCTCTCTCCTGTCTCCTTTAGTCTCTATAGTGCAATTTACCTGCTGAATTAAAAAGCCACAGTAATGTCATTTTGTTTGAAGAGGTATAATGCCTCACTCTCCCAATGTGACTGCTACCATGACACGAACACAAACATTGTGTGAGGGATGCCCAAGCCCGACTGACACTCCAACAAAGCGTGCATGTAATTGCTCATAATACAAGTAATTTTCCTTGATCACAAAAAGCAAGCTCCCCGGAGCTAAACTTTAAAAAGATTTTGAGAAAGAGGAGTGGAGAGAGGGCTAAGCCTGAGGGAATGCTGTCAAGCCTCTTTTCTGTCCTCTCTTTTTTTCTTCAAATCTCTCATTTGGGGAGCGTCTGTTGTCTACTCTTGGGCCAGTGAAAGACAGGAATGGCCAGAGAGCGAGGAGTGTCAGAAGAGGAGTAGGGAGTGGGGAAAGAGAGGAGAGGAGAGTAGGGGTTTGGGGGTGCAGCAATGCTCAGTGTTCGCCCACTGATGTAAGAATAAACGCACTAACACTCCGGGAAGCACCCCCCCGCTTGACTTTGCAGCCAATCTTACCGTCGCCTGGCAACCGCCGCACTGTGTTCATAAACAACAGCATGCTGACACTCACATGTGAGAGCAACTGGTGGGCTGGGTGCAGAGCAGGGGTGGGGTGGGGTGGGGTGGCGGGTTTCCAAGCTGGAGAACATGCAATCACACACAAACATGGACAACACGTAGACACACACACACACACACACACACACACACACACACACACACACACACACACACACACACACACACACACACACACACACACACACACACACACGCACACACACAGTTTTCCTTTCCCCACCCTCTTCTGTGTTTCTTAATCCTGTTGTACTGTACGTCTCTGTCTCTCTCACATATTACATGTGCACAGAAAACACACAGCTCACAAGCACACTGTCATTCATAAATACACTACATACCTAAATAATTACGCATGTGACAAGCATGTAGAGATGTGTAGTAGCCACACACAACAGCCACAACTCTCTCTCTACCTCTCTCTCTCTCTCTCTCTCTCTCACGCACGCACGCACGCACGCACGCACGCACGCACACGCACACACACACACACACACACACACACACACACACGTACACAGACACACGCATACAAACACAGAGTCAGCCGATAAAGGACTTTGGAAACCAGACACTGAGGAATCCCTCTGGCTGCCAATTGTTTTGGTTTGGCGCATCCGTGTGACATGAATCTGTTTGTTTGAGCTTTAGAGTTCACAGCTGATCCAACCTCACAGGGGGCCGTACAGGGCCACAGAGTACACAGGAACAGTCAGCAGGTCCCCTGGGTGAGGAGTGTTACTTGTAGGTGAGGGAGGCAGCACCCCAACATATACTGTATTGTCAGCCTTAACATTACAGTGCACCAGAACGCTCCACAGTGCATGTCTCCTGGGTGAGAACTGTTACTGTGCGTGAACACCAGAAACGACTAAAGCTACCGAGTAGCCAAGGTTGCTGAAAAAGTTCCGATGTGTTCCCTCTGGACATGACACTGACATGTTTGACTAAAGTGATCACAAAGGCTCTGGCTTGAACATTCAAAGATGTGAACATTCCAATAGTTTTTTGCCAAACCTTGGCATAGCTCATTACCATAATATTAGCTGACTTTTACTTCCTGAAATTTACTCCAGTTGCACAGGTCGATTCGCTTCCGGCAAATTCACTTTGGTCCCTCAAGTCGTCGACCCTCTATGGAAAAATAATGACTTCCACCGTTCTGGTCGCATTAGTCACATTTGGTGTACACGCACAGTTGGGTGAGTGAGGGAGTGCAACTATATAGCATTGTGTGTACTGCTGGGGGTAGAAGGTGTCCCCAAACCTTCCGGACCATAGGCCGAATACTATGTGACAAGGAATCTTAGTTTTGAGTTGTTATGTATTCTTTTTAAGTCACTTTTGAAAGCCTGGGCTCCATTTCTACAAACAAACCCCTTCCTAAAGCCTTTCCCTCAGTTTTGACTGTTTGTGTTCCGGTAGAAAAGGTACCTAAAGTCTACTGACCCCCGAGGGCAGAATCACTTAATTCAGTACACCGTAATTGAAGCAGTCATGTTTGAAAACCCAATACTTTTCAACAGACGCCAAGAGAACTCCAACAGACTACCTCATACCTGTTTGATGAGGAGCTGACAGCATCGGGCGCCAGATTACATCTGACAGTTTTCATAGCCCTTAATTGATTCAATGCCAATAAACCTGAAACTGCCCCACCTAAATCAGATACCTCATACTTGTTTCATTTGTAAGATGATATCACCAGACTCCACAAGCTACTTTTGATGTCAGTAGAGATTATACAACATAATTGCTTCTTCACATTCAAGATTATGTCTGACAGCTTCCATGGGTGCCTAATTGATTCAAGGCCAATAACTGTTGTCAGGCCCTGACAGCTGACAGCTTTGACCTATCCCTGGATAAAGTCATCTGGAAAGGCCCCCCACCCAATACATTAAATCCAATGAGCATCCAATTCTGGGGCCCACTTATCACTCGCTCTGGGACATTTGACCCTGTTGTCCCCCACTGTCGGCTTTTCCCTGTACATCATAACCAGGGGCGGTTCTACCACTGGGCAAGGTCGGGCAATTGCCCGGGGCCCCTAACTTTCAGAGGCCCCGACGTTATCTAGATCAATTCTACGTGGAATGAGTTTTCAGGCTCTCGGGGTCCTAAACTACAGCACGGGGCCCCCTGGTTCAAAGTAGCGCGTCCTGACTGACTTGCATGTTTGCACTCAGCGAAGGCTCTCACGTTTAATTACAGGCTATATTAAATACTACCTTAAATCTGCATTTGTATATATAGCCAGTGCCACACTTCAGCACGACGGTGGGACTTAAATTTGAACTCAACATTATGCCACAAGAAAATGAATAGTAGGCTAGGCCTACTTTTGCTGTAGGTCACATGGGTGGTAGAATTATACAAATAAATGTTTCAAATACAAATGTAGACCATACAAGAACGATATTTATGTGGATTTTCTTTGATTTATTTTTGTACATTGCGGCCTTGCATTGTGGGATACATTATACCGGTCTTGCTGTTTGGAGAGAGCGCCAGTTGCATCGGCAATGTTCTACCGTTATTTCTAATGTCAGCCTGCCCCAGAGAGCTGATTCGGCCCTGACGCGTGGGAGCTTGTCCTTTCATGATAATAATAAGCCACAATAAGTCATGGTTGTCAGTGAAAACTCAGTCGTTTGCCTATGTTGTAGCATGCCTTCTTGACCTTGTTTATGGATGTAGGCAGAACATGATTTGTGCATCTTGATAAAAAGTCCGTGTTACAAATTGCCCTGCGTTACTTTGTGCTACGCACTCCTCTACTTCAGAGACAGAATTGTAAAATAACCAAGTCACTTCAATCGCCAGTGCTAGCATGAACATAATGGATATTCAGAAGATATGTTGTACAAAAGCTACAAAGAAGGCACGGTAGGGGTTTATTCCTTTCAATCATTATGTCCGCCGCAGCACAATTTTGATACCGTAGCCTATCATGTCATACTTCACGCATTGTTGTCATTCGGTGTAACTATAGTCAAAAGTTGAGAGCTCTAATGTCGGTTCGCTGCATTTATTTCTGGTTAGCATGACGGTTTGGCTATTGTGTAGTCTAGCTGTTATATCACGTCACGAAGCTGGGTCACTTCAGAGTTGTGAGCGATATAGTTATTACAAGTTAGAACTAGAGAGGGGACTTGTTAACTATTCAACAGATGTGTGCACGCGCAGTTGGCGCAAGGTGCCTGTTGTTCCTCGTGTGTTGCCTAATTTCGGTTTCTGAAACACAAGAGTTTCTACTTCAGTCACCGTTTCCTCTGTATTGGGTGTTCACTGGCGATTGCAGTGTGGGTTATGGTGCACCGTGGTGTGTCGACTCGTGACTGTGTTTTCATCGGTGTGTTGTGATCTATGTTTTAGTTCAAGGGGCGCATCACCAATTTTTTTTTTTAAGTTTTCTTTTCAACCCTCTACCGCGAATTGTCTGATTCTATCTTCTTTTCTCATTTATGGAACGAGTGTGGGTCTATCCTGGCTATTTCTCACGTGTTGCAGGCTGAATGCTCACATCAACAGCATAACTAAATCATTTGTCACCTTAAGAAGAAATTAAGCTCTGCTTTTATTACCTGCAGAGATGGCTATTGTAATAGCCTGCCCTTACAGGCATTCCCCAAAAGTCACTCAGGCAGGTGAAACTTATCCACATGTTGCTGCTAGAATTCTAAATAGCAAAAGAGATCACAACACTCCAGTATTTGGTCATTTCACTACCAGTGAGGGTTTTTGTTTTGTTTTGAGAATTGAGTTTAAAGCAGTCCTGATAGTCTTTAAGTCACTAAATGCCTTGTGCCCTAAATATAGGCTATTGTGGATGTGCTAGAGCGATATCATCCTTAGGTCTTCTCTGGTAGTGTCTAGTGTTAAATCCAGATAGGGTGAAATGGCACAGTCATTATGCTGCCTGCTGGGGCCAGCTAGATGTCCAAATAAGACCTGCCCCAACAGTATGATTTCAAAAGAAATTAAAAACAGCTTTGTTTTCATCTGACTTTGGTGATAGTTATCTACTATCTATAGCAATATATTTTTCTCTCTTCTCTTTCGTTAGCCTACTCTTTAGCACACTGAATGACAGTTGTGTATGATAATGTGCTATATAAATATTGATTGAATGTGGGGCCCACCAAAATAATCTTGCTTATGGGTTCCGTTGTTACGCCACTGCCTGCATACATCATCGATTATTAATTAATCATTTAAAGGGGGCCTCAAAATTGTTTCTTGCCCAGGGCCTCAGATTTTCTAAAACCGCCCCTGCTCATAACAATAATAATTCTTCACATTCAACATTATTTCTGCTTCCATTGGTGCTTAATTGACTCAATGCCAGCAGTTGCTGTTTACCTTTACAGATGAAGCATTTGATGTGGAAGTGTTTGTTCTGCACGCGCAGCACCTCTCCCTTGCAGGGCTTCCCACAGGTCTGGCAGGGGATGGCCGAGCAGCCCCCTCCCCCCTCACCGGAGCCCCCAGACTTCTGCTGCTCCAGCGGACTGTGCATGGCCTGCTGGTGGAACGCTGCAGAAGGAAAGAGAGAGAGAGAGAGAGAGACAGGAGGCGGGGGTTAATTTAATGTAAATCATTGTCAAAAATTGCAGTTTACCGTACAGAGTAAAAAAGTTGATCACGAAAAATCACACTTTACATTCCATAAAAGACAACACCATTCAGAATGAAGAAGGAGGAACCATCATTGTTCCCATCCCCAATCCCCATCAATGTCACGTGAATATCAACCTGCTGCTATCAGAGTCTTACAGTAACACTATTTTTCGAGGCAAAGGTCACTGATCTCTTTCATGCCTTACATAGAGACCTTACCCAAGAACTCAGTTGAATAAGAAACAAAGGTGCATTGTCTAACAGTCATGTATTGATAAGAAATCAAAACCAAAGTCAGGAACACAGGCCGCCAAATGCAAATCACAAGTCCTCGGGATCAAGACAACAAAAAGCAACAAAGCCCAGCCCCACAAACCAAACCCTGACATTTGAAACATGAACTCTTCATCATCCCTAACATTGCACCATAATGTCCTCATCACCCAGACTGTTTGGAAAATTGTTTCAGTGATATCATTGGCTAGCTCATTGGTGAGCATATTATTATTATTGAATATTGACTTTTGACACAGTTCATAACCTTCCCTCTCCAGACATTGAAAAGGGGATCCACTCAGTGAGAGAAAAAAAAATATAGTGACATAAAAAGTAAAAGAGAGAAGAGCGGGAAAAGAAATGAGATACAGTGTGTGTATGTACTGTGCATGTGTGTGGAGAACAGGTCTCAGTGGTATATCAACTGTGGAATTTCATAGACACATTTTATAGACATTTGCGTTCACACACTGTCACTGAACCTGAGAGAGTGATACTGAAGCACACTCGTACATCATATGTGCAGCCTGAAAAGGATATGCAGGGAAGCCCCACACACCAGCCATAGCTGTTCTATCCACCCTTCCCAGGGCACGCAAATACGTTATCATCTCTGAGAAATTCAGTTGGCCCCTGGATGTACCGGTAAGGACACACAGGGAAACCTCACACCAGCAAGAGCTACAGCCATCCTCAGTGCACAGAAATACATTTGTTATCTGAGAAACAAATGTGCATGTCTTCACAGTGGGTCTCTGGATGTAAGGGCAAGGGCACATAAGGAGAGCTCACACTATCTATAGCCACCATGGCCATCCTTCCCAGTGTACATTAAATCCTCATTACGTTCGAGAAATGTGCATTGGTTCTCAGTGAGCCCCCTGGATGCGTCCTGTCTGCACTAGAGGTTTTTCTTAACCAGTTTTCTCCGTGACCGTGAGAGATGTGGTTACATGTGATGCATGTGTCTGTGACTTTAAGCTGTTGAGGCACGTTTTTAATGACAAAGTCTTTGGGGCTTTGATAAGTCAATTGAACAGGGAAATGACACAATTCATTCCTCCTGTTTTTGTCTTTCTTATCTCTCCTTCCCAGTCCTCTCTCCCTCTTCCTCCACTGGCTCCAGCTCTCTGTCAATCTCATCGCTGTAAACAACCCTTTTTTTCTCTCCACCTCTCTCTCTCTCTCTCTCTCTCTCACACACACACACACACACACACACACACACACACACACACACACACACACACACACACACACACACACAGACAGTCTCCTTCTCTCTCTCTCTCTCTCTCTCTCTCTCTCTCTCTCTCTCTCTCTCACACACACACACACACACACACACACACACACACACACACACACACACACACACACACACACACACACACTTCTCACACTGCTCCTCTTTCTGCAATCTCTTCCAGTCTCTCTTTCACCCCCCCTCTCACATGGTTTCTCTTCCTCTGTCTCGATTTATTTTGCTCCATCTCTCTTTCTCTCTTTGTGTCTGTCTCTCCATTTTCACCTCGTTACATCATCATCCGCCCACATTCTTATTAGCAAATGTCACCACAGGCTCCTTAGAGGAGTAGGTCTTTGTAATGTCCAGGGGGGGTAAAAGGTTCTTGTTTTGAAAGAGGGTGTGAGTGGCAGAGTCGAGCTGCTGGGACTGGGTTTGTCCTCGGCGCTGAACTCCGCACAGGAAGAGCTCTTCAATACGAGTCAACACGCTGGTGCCACCACAACGCACTGCTGGCCCGATCAACTCAGCTTGGCCGCAAAGTGTCCTTTCAAGAGATGAGAGAAGGGGAGGCCTGTTCAGACGGGTTCTCAACCACCAACCCCTCTCCTGTCGCCCTTCTTCTGAAGGTCTCTCCGGTGGGTAAGGGCCCATCTCCTGTGTTCTCGCTCCTCATTCATTCATGGTGTGTAGGGCCGTCTATTGTGTACCAGCCAGCTCAAGCTCCGGCTCTTTCAAAGACACGAGAGGAAAAGAGGGGGGCTCCAGTGGACGTTTTGAATCGGTGCCCTTTTTTTGAATTGGCCCCTTTTGATTGAGCCGGGATAACAGATTTAGGAGTTTCCTGTTCAAATGAACATCGGCTAAAAGGATCAAAGCTTTGCCTTGTGAGAAAAGAAGGCAGTTCGGCCTTGAACCACAGTTTTAATTCCATACACAATGGACATTCATGACTTTTGACAGGTCATTTTTTCGGTCTTTCAAACAGTGTGGTAAAAATACACAATGTCGGTGGACAAAAATGGACCTGCTGTACGACCGGCCACACCCAACCCCCCCTAACACTCCCCACGGAGAGGTTATGTATGTGTTACAGTAGATGACGACTGTAATGACACTGGATTCAACCTCGAGCTCTTGTTGTGTCTAGCACATTGTCGTGCAGCCAGTGATCTGAGAACATGCCCTGAAGCGAATGTGCGATATGCAGTCATCTTCCGCTCGTCCCTATTTTTACAGCCATTACGCTCGGATGAGAATAGAAAGGTTGAAATTACAGTCGTGATGTAATATCTATGATTAGACTGCGAGTCGGTATGCAAATCCAAAAAGGATAGGATTGCAATGCAGCTGTATAATCACAGTGGTAAACTACGAAATAGCAGTATTTACAACAAAATACACCTGATTCAGCACAGTAAAAGAGAATCAAAGAATAGCAGGGCAGTAGGCCTACAGCACATACAATACATACAGTACAGTATTTTAGTGATGTGCACTGGGTTTGTAGTGGAACAATTCATTATTCTTTGAAAAAAAAAACCTATTGCTACTACCATATCATTACAATATCATTACAATACCTTGACACTACACAGGGTCTACAGCAATGCATTATGACTTGGTTATTGCCATTCTGGTGGTACCAAACCTCTAAAATGAGCCGTGTCTTTAAAAATGTTAAGCCAAGGGCACAGGCAGCAAACAGTCCCTGTCAGGAGACTGCAGCCGAATGGATGGACGCGTTTGGGATGGCAGGCAATGGGAGTTCTGGAATGTTTATAGATGTTTTGTGTTTTATTGGGTAGCTGCGCTTTTACAGATGGGGTTGGTTGTTCTTGGTTCCGCGACAGGAGCCGTGTACAGCCAGTCCAACCAAAGCACACACACCTCTGACCCCAGTTAAGATCACACAAAAGCAACCGCCACTCCTCACGCTTTCCAGCTTCCTGAAAGGTCCCTGATAACTCAATACCCTTCATCTCTTACCTCTCCCCACCCCCTTGCTGTGTGTTCTTTCTTTTCCTTCTTCCTTTCTTCTCTTGCCTCTGTTTGTTTTCTCTGGCTCCCGCACGTGCTATCAAAACAAACCGTGATCATAAACTCTGCTTCTGCTCTTTTATCATTTTTGTATACCCAGCCGTGTCATTGTTTCAAGTGACCACCAGCCATGAATATGCATGAGAGAGAGAGGTTCAATCGAAGGAATGCTCTGCGGTAAAAATCAAAAGGGCCCAATATAAAAACATATCAAAAAATGATATATTGTTTTAGTCAGCAAGCCATCCTTGGTTAGCTACTGTGTAACTGGTTGGCAACAGAACTAATAAAGGCAGGAATTCGGCGGAGGGGAAACTGAGGAGGACTCGTAAAAGGCAGGTGTGTGTGTGTGTGTGTGTGTGTGTGTGTGTGTGTGTGTGTGTGTGTGTGTGTGTGTGTGTGTGTGTGTGTGTGTGTGTGTGTGTGTGTGTGTGTGTGTGTATGAGGAAACATTTGTGTCCATATGTGTGTATGATAGATTGGTGGTGGTGTCCAGTAAGAGTCTTACATGAGACTACTATGTCTTTATTTAAACGGACATGGCAAGAGGCTTCCTCAGAGTGGCACGTCCGAGGAAGGTGACATGAGAGGAAGAAAAAGAAGAGGAGGAGGAGGAGGATGACCCTTGAGGAACAAGACCAGCATGCACTGCAGTGCAGCAGTGCACCTGTCCTGGATCCTGTGTCTCTCCTTCAAGCATGAATGAATTACTGCTGAAAGAAGGCGTGGACAGGGAAGAGTACCAAAAAGTAACCCTAATTTTTGTATGTCTCAAAGATATATCTGCTTTCAGAATAGCCTGGAGTTACAGTGTACTTTATGTTGTTCCCCTACAATGCAAAACAGACACAAAACATACTGAAGACATTAGATCCAACTGGATTACATCAATCTTTTACCATTGCTGCTAATACAGTGCTGCAATGTGTAACAATATACGGTTGCCTTAACACACTGTTGTAGTACCACTGCATGATGAATAAATCATGGGTATACTTTTTTGCTTTCATTTTTCTTCTACAGTGTGAAAAAACCCTACAAAGAAGGTCAAACTGCCAAGACTACTGGACTAGCATCACTGCTGCCAAGGAGACAGATGCTATAATTATGTACAGACAGATGATGTTATATTTTGTAAACACACCTTCAACTCTCAACTACATTACACTTGAATTCACTGAGCCTCCATCAAACTGTCACAAGTGATCCTGTCATCAAATTGCCATCTATGTATTCTATTGCTCTTAGTGAGGGGATTGCTGCCCCACAGTGCAAGAGTTTAAAGCTTAGCAAGCACAGAGTGATGCAGCGGTGCATTTAAAGAACTTGTGTACTGTAATCCCGGCAATCCATTGTAGCCTCTGGTCTAATGTGCTAATAAATAGTTCTATATAAGATATGCTATGTCCACACGCAGCACTACTCACTTAAACACACAAAAGTTCAAATGTTTTTAAGTCGGAACTTGCGACATCACATCACTTGTACTCTTCACACAGCCCCAGGCCTCGATTTACTGGAACAACCCCTATTAATAGTGAGTATACTGACGTGTGTGTGTGTGTGTGTGTGTGTGTGTGTGTGTGTGTGTGTGTGTGTGTGTGTGTGTGTGTGTGTGTGTGTGTGTGTGTGTGTGTGTGTGTGTGTGTGTGTGTGTGTGTGTGTGCGCGCGTGCGTGCGTGTGTGCGTTTAAAAGATTTAAAGATTAAAGTGATACTGTACCATTTTGTAAATTAGCATACATCCTCTTGAGTTGAATAATTGAGTTTTAGCTTTCATCTGTTTTTTTCAGTCACTCTCTTAGTCTGGTGATGTTACAAGCTAGCAATTAGCCTTGAATCTCAGCTAGCTGGACCCCATTCAAGATTCAATGATATTTGCTAGCTTGGAGGTGAAATCTACACTGCCTGACTCTTCCCTGGCTGGAAGTACATGAGAAAGGAAAAACGCAATCATTTAACTCAAGGGGAGGTGTAAAATGAGCGGATTACCAGAAATGGTGCAGTATCGCTTTAAAGCAGAACTACAACACAGGGAACCCTCAAAGTGGAGCAGAAGTCACCAGACGTAGAGCTGAATATTTCATACTAGTGATCGTGTTCTCTCCAACATCTCTACTGCCAGTAGGGCAGCAACGTAGAGTTTCCACAGAGACACACAGACTGAGCTCGATTCACATGAAGCTGCTGCAACAGAATCAGGCGATCCACTGCACTGACTCAGCCCTGGGCGAGGATAAATGGGGTGCCAAGGCTGCCATGCCATCCTTTTAATTAGTAATTAATGAATCACTCTCTTGCCCCTTCGCTGCAGCGCTAACACAAGCTGATCTCATGGCAGTTAGAAATCCTTTCACACCTACACACGACACCCAGAGGCGCATCTTATCACCAGGCTAGGCAGGACCCCAAGCCTATAGATAATGAATAAACGCTAAGACTTGTGGCGACTAGTGACGATTTGTTGCGAATGTTCCTTCTGTGAAATTTTCGCTTGGGCCCCCACCTAACCCTAGAATCGCCTCTGACGACACCTACTGATTTACTCCAACACAAAATCTGCATGCAAGCAACTCAAATCAACAACGATAATAAAGACATACAACAATTAGTATAGAATTTTGTACATAATACAAATATACATGCTAAAATACAAGCTTCTGGTTGGCTCTTTCACTGCCCCTGCATTGGAGAAAAAAGGTCCTTATCGGACACCCTTGCACCATAAAGGTCTAAAGCACCTGCTTCTACTAGCACTGCACTCAAAAGCCTATAGGTGATTTGAATAATTAACCCCTCTACCTGTGTGAAGAAAAACACTGATAAGAATCAGTGCATTTAGCTAATGGAATAGGGGTGTGGTAATGGATTGTAACTACTCAGTATTACTACATTAGGATACATTACAGCAGCTCCTCAGAAGATGCTCCTCAGAAGACACCCCCAAGCAAGGTAGAACTAACAAAATTAGGTTGGTCGTCTCTGTAGCAGTCCTGAATGGACCTCACATTTACCCGAACTTGTTGGCCACTAGTCAGCCTTTGTTTGAGTGCCTTTCAGGGTACGTACAAACACTGCATACTGTACATGCTATCACTAAGATGCATTGCTAACATACGGCCACTAAGATGCAACAACCCTTTGCCTTACATTGTGCTTTCAAATTAATTAACTTTATTGTAATTCTATAGTAAACCTTATGGTGCTTAAAAACCTAAGTAAAGACAAACCATTGTTCAGTGAACTTGTGGATGAGTCCTGCGCCCGGCAAAAGAGCGCCACCTGGAAACAAAGACTAATTTATTTTGTTCCGCCCAGGGATAGTCTGAACTAACTTTTGGTGCAGTGCCAGACTTGTATGGGAATTCCTGAGATGGCTCTGATCAAGCCGTCTCTGTTTAATATTACCATTACTTTCAATTTGCTGTTTTCCCCATGTTTGTTATATCTAATTTTCTTCAAAAATCAAAAACTACCAAAAGAATAAAGGAGGAAAATGTGCACATGTTTGGCGTATGTGTGCCACAACCATACCATCTTGCTTACTTTTCCTTTACCCCTGTATTTGTAGCCGGGTCCTTTCATTTACATTACCTAAAAGCAGGGATTTCTACCTCTGAAAATGGTACAACTGTTCTTAGTGCACAACGAAAAAACATTGCATTGCAATCTGCAAAGCTTTTATCCAAAGCAAATAGCAATACAGTACATGAAAATAATCAATGCAACATAGGAGGAGATAAGAGGCTAAGTGCAGTGAGGAGGATACAGCCAGAACCACAAGATTCTAACTGTTTATTTCAGTGGAGGACAGAGAGATAAAGAGGGAGCTACTCCACACTCAGATGCTGGACAGGACAGCTCAGTGTTTGGATAGCAGAGGACTCAAGGCCAACTGGAAAGGACAGCACCTCATCTCTTATCTCATATCTCTTATTCCGCATAGTGACTGCTGGGCCCTGCCCTGTTAATCTGGTTGTTGTTACCGTGGTCGTCTAGATAGTCTCGAACCCAAGACCTCAAAACAAAGTCGACATTTTTGTTTTTATTTCTTAATCCAAATCGATGTTGTCGGATCACCGCAGCGCAACGGAACTCCATGGAGATCAGAATGCGCATAGCCTACCAACCGGCCTGGCAGAGAAACAATGTCATCCCGACAAGCCTTGCACTACTGACTACAAGAGGTCACGGACACCAGATGAATGGGGACCATCACAGTGTTGCCTATAGCGTGAGGTGAGAGCATGCAGTTTTGCCACCCGCGATGTAGTCTCATCTCATCTAGCACCGTATCCACCCGGAGCCTCGGACACCGCACAGCTGTCTGCTTTGTAAAGCGACGCGTCCAACTCTCGCCTCGATCGACACATCTATGGACAATCTGACATCTATGGACATTTTCTATAGGCCTACTGCTTATTTATTTAATGTGTGTATTTATGTTCACATTTTAAGTCTTATGATCTCTGCACGGTGTGGAGTTGTACCAGAACCGTCATTTCACTACAAGCTGTAACCTTGGTTATGGCTTTGTATGTGACAAATAAACTACTCTACTCTCTACTCTACTCTCTACATGAAAGGTAGGCATGCTTTCAAGTGAGCCAGGCTTCTAAGTCAGTCAGTAGTATATCTGCATGAGGCTTCAGAGGTAAGTTTCTCTGATGTTCCTGGAGACTTGCTGGATAGGAGGACAGCACAGTGTCTCCCTCTCTGTAGTCTTCAAGTCTCTTTAATCTGCCTAGTGACTACTGCTGCCTTGCCCTGTCGGCCTGGCGCTGGCTGGCACAGATGTCTGGGCTGTCAATCATCCCCGGCTGGCCCCGCCTCCATTCCTGCGATACCTGTAGTAAACCCTGGCGAGCGGTGCTCTCCACGAAAGGTCGCCATAAAGGAACGATCCGGCGTATGCCGCCCATGGGGAGTAACAGGAGAGAGCCCTGTCATGTTGCCCAGCAGCAGCTAAGCAAATAAGCAAGCACATTCTGCTCTGTCCACACACCCACTCACTCACTCACTTGCTACCAGTACACAGAGTTACACATTTGGACACACACACCCACGTGTGCACGCATGGACACACATACACGCACACGTGGCCATGCCTGCAAACACACACTCTCTAACACAAACACTCTAACACAAATGGACTAACACAATTGCACAGTCAAACATACTGTATATATGCATATACGTAAGCCTACACACAAACTTGAGGCACAGGTTGAAGTTTTCATTGTGCCTCCGTGGTTGAAGTTAAGACTGTACAATTGCATATAGCAACATTAATTGAGATTAACACACCACCGCTTACAAACACACACACGCACGCACGCACGCACGCACGCACGCACGCACACACACACACACACACACACACACACACACACACGTTTTGCACAGGAGTGGTGTGGTATAGAGGAGGCGGCCATCTTGAAGGTACTCTGCCTGCCCCCCTATAAATAGCACGGTGCCTCACTCAGTGCCTCACGTCCATGGGGATTCCATCATGCTCTGCAACATTCCATCGGCAGCCGTACACCTGCCACCTTCCTCCACCTCTCTCTCTCTCTATCTCCACCTCTCTCTCTCTCTCTCCACCTCTCTCTCTCTCTCTCTCTCTCTCTCTCTCTCTCTCTCTCACCAAAGCACTCAGGTTACCAGGGTGACTGGCTCCTGACTGGTGGCTGTAAAAAAAAAAGTCCCACTTCCCCCCACCCGTCACCACCTGCCCACACACACACACACACACACACACACACACACACACACACACACACACACACACACACACACACACACACACACGTAGATCAGTCTCTCCATCCTCTGCCTATGTAGTAGTGGATCCCTCATTATGTAATAGGAGCATGGCCACATGGCTGAGAGGGGCGTGGCGCGCAGGTCATTAAAATGGCCCATAAAAACACGTCTCCCTTTGATGGTAAAACATTAGCGACTCATGTGAGCGGCCATCCGCAATAAAGATGGGGAAACAGGGCTCAAAAGATGGCAATGCTGAATGACTGTCCAGAAAGGGCCATGTGATTGACAGATGTTTGAAAATGTAAAAAGGCTTCCAAATGCGAGGGTGAAAAATAAATACCCTCGTGGGAAAGTCTATTACAGAATCTATTTACTTTCAAACCGAGAAGGGGGCTAAATTAACCCCTTATGAATGGGTAAGCTTATTTTGGAAACTAATATCTTCAAGTTATCAGGCCCAAGCCTTAAGGCCCAATCCTCAAAGCTCAACCAATAACACGTTAATGAGTGTTAAAGCCTCTATTTACCAGCAAGTCAGACTTACCAGAATAGCCAAAGACTGTGAACTCCGTGCAAGCCCTTCTTGCCTTCTAGTCTTAGAGACTAGTGAAAGTTTTTTTTTTTTTACTTTACCCACATACAGTGTCTCCCTCTGCCTCTACAGTTCACTGATCTCAAGTTTCACCACAGTGTTGGGATCCCATATCCAGTTTAACTGTGCCGTCTGACCTTTCACCTGAAGTGCAGCCTGGCATGACCCTGCAAAGGTCACACGGGAAAGGACCAGGCTCCTTGACCCTGCAGAAGAACGGGCCACGCAAATCGAGATGGCTGACAGATCAGGGCATGTGGAGGCAGGACCAGGCAGCTGGACACTGGGGGACAGGTTTGGGCAAGGGAATAATTTGTGTGCGAAATTTCCCATTCATGCCAGATCCCAGATGTAGATTTTGCAGTCCAACATGGAGAGATACAGTATAATTAACTAGTCTAGCATTAAAACGGTAAAACACTGTATTCTGTGCAGCTCATAATGGTCAAAGGGCCTACGTCATTGCATTTTGGAGTTATTTTGAGTCTGACTCTGAAGACATTTCAGAATTCATATAAAAAGAGCTGAAACAAACAGGACAGAGTAAGCCTTTCAGTTGAAAGGTGAAACATCTTCAAGGCCTGACAAGAAATCTGGTTGCATACAACTAAGCTCTTGATTTATCTCGAAGGGAGACTAAAACTACATCAAACACCTCTCACATCTACCGTTATAAAAAGCTCTGCTTGTCTATTTGCCGACCCGTTTCAATCCATCTCACACAAAAATGTGCTAGATGGGGAGAGGGGAAAGGGAAAAAAGAGAGATGGAATTCAAGTGCAGTATTTTGTGCCCATTGCCATGGTGATCAGACAGTGCCACCTTGTCAAGGAGGGAATGTGATCAACCGGCGCCAGTGGTGACAGCGCTACATGCTAAGAAAACAGCTGGCACAGATGACAACACTATTCTCCCAAGTTACATGCTGTTTTCAGCAGGTACCAGGAAAAAAGAGTTGTTGTCACAGATTCCCCCACACTCCAGACGGAATGTGACAACCTTCTAAATGATGTCTGTTGATGTTTTGGCCACAGCATCAAGCAGACACAAACACGGAAAAAAAAAAAAACCTTATACCGCTTATGAGTCCAGCTGGCAAAGAGATACGGAACAAGCAAGATGGAAAGCATGGGTGTGGAGAATGGTGCATGCGTTAGTGGGTTTTAGCAGTAGGAGTGCAGCAGAGAGAGTAGTGCACAGAGAGAAATCGCTTAGGCATTTACTGACAGATCAAAGATCCAAAAACATGCAGCACCAACATGCTGCAAGGGGCGAATGATCACTGCGGGAAGGAAGGTATAGCGCATGGGTGAAAGAGGGTTCACAAGCTCATCACACTCCACCAACCGCAGATGATGACTCTTCCCCCAAACACATGAAAAGATCTGAGCGTGGGGGTTTCAGAGGAATGTCGAATGACAACGAAAAACACCAACGCAACAACAAAACTTGAACAGTTTAACAAGGACAGCCCACAGAGAGGCAACAAATCCATTCCAGCTGACAGGACCAGAGGGTGCGTTGGGGTGGGATGAGGATACGACTTGAGATGGGGTGAGGTCTGGATGTACAGGCCCACTCAGAGACTTTGGGACAACATCTCTGAAACGCCATGCTAACAAAAATCACATTAGGAACGTGTATCAGTGTGTGGACAGCAATTATTTCTTTCCACTCAGACATTCACAGACTGCTCATACACAGACTGAAATCACCTCTGTATGTGGGAGCCCACTTAAACACTTTGATGAGGAACAACATGTCTGAAAAGTAAGAGAAGGTTGCACCACGCATTCAACTTTTTTATTACACAGACGCGTTTCGGCGTTTTGCCTTCCTCACTGAGTTCACACACTGAGGAAGGCAGAATGCCGAAACACGTCTGTGTAATAAAAAAGTCAAATGCATGGTGCGACCTTTTCTTACTTTTCAGCTTTACACTTATTTGGTCAGCACCCTAAAAAGAAGAAAAATCTGTTTGGGTGAAGCCTGCTCCAACCTTTATGAACAACATGTCTGAAACATAATGCTAACAAACCCAAATATGTTAGGAATTTATGTATATCCATGTGCACACCTTTATTATTGTTGCAGACATACACAGACTGAAGCTAATGTGCAAACAGAAAGAGGTGGAGACTGAGTGGTTGAAATCACCTTTCCAGACGGGGAGCTGGTGACTCAGCGAGACGATGAAGGTAAATAAATAAACAAGTTCACGACCTTGAGCAATGAATAAATAAAACAAGGGCTAAGGAAAGGAACAGATTGGAGTGCTTCATGGCTGGCTGTCTGTGCGTTTTGGTTAAGATATGTCTGTGTTATGTCTAACCCTAATGGTGGGTTTTGTGTATGATGCATTCACTTTATTATGCGCTTGTGCATGTACTTTGTTCTAAAGCATTTTAGTGACAATGTGGACGATGAAAATAGTCTTTATATCTCATACAAAGTAGGCAGTGTGTATCATCTTGGGAAATGAATATAAAAGTGAACAACCGATTATCATCATCTTGCCATGAATCTCAATGCTGACCACTTGTGTGTAATTTCTGTCACTCCCAGCACCACACCTCCTTGAAAATTCCTCATCAGAGACTCATCCAAATGAAATGAGTTTACTCACTACAAGATTACAGCGACAAACTGCGCCCAATCCACCTGAGCAAGTGGTTAAATATGTCATACTGACATTAAGTGACATGCAGCAGTCACCACTGTCCACTTACACTCCATACAGCGCACAAGTCGCATATTTTAACAGCCCTGTGCACAAACGCCTTTGACACAAAGTATCCGTATGAGACTGCATTCGTGTTTTCATCAGCCTCTCCCCTAGGATCGAGAGTAAAGGTGCCGGTTGTTTATATTCCATCCTTGCTGTCAGCGTGAGGGGTGTCTTTTTCCCCAGTGCAGCCTGGGATGTGTCCAAATATTACATCATAGCCAGGATGTACTAGCCCAAGGGTAGGCGGTGCGGGGGAGTCTGTGAGATTAGGGGGGGGGGCGCTGAGGGTCGTGCAGGAGAGGGGGCCTGATGGGTGAGGTGCAGTCACTCTTCTCCCCCCCCCCCCCCCCCCCCCCAAGGAAGAATAGCAGAATCAGAGCCAGAATGGAAAAGGAAAATAAAGGCAACCTGTAGTGCATATTACATAACACAGACGCCATACAAAGTCAACGAGGTGTCATGTTATGGTGCATACACCTGTTGGCACACACAAGTGCTCGTAAGTTAACCATATTTCTCACACATTACCACCCGTATCCAATTTTATTTCAGCACACATGAGCACCTTTGAACAAAACACACTATGCGCTCCCATACATTGTGCGGGGTGGGACGCTGTAAGCACTTACACAACCTCAATGAAATCATATGCAAACATATTACAGGCTGTGTATAGCTTACTACAGCTATTACACCCATAACAATTATTATCACTAATTATCACTGGCAAAATCATAGCCCCAGCAAAGTCTAACACGCTAACACGAGAGCAAGGCACACACCCACACAGGCACAGGCACTAATACTACAGTACGGACACACACACACACACACACGCACACGCACACGCACACACACACACACACACACACACACACACACACACACACACACCCACAAGGCTTTCGGCTTCCACAAGGCTAGTGTCCAAAGTGTCCATATTGCAGAGACCTCATGTCGTGTTGCGGCATGTCACACTGTCCCTCTGTGCTATTACATTATTATAGCTTTGGGGTGGGGTGTTTGTTTTAGTCAGTATATAGTATTCAAATACTATATTTTCCTAAAGGATAACTGTCTAGTTAGAGGCGTGTGAATGATCACGTTCAGACCAAAGTAGGAGAGGCAAAAGGCTGCTAAATAGTGTACTTAATCCTCATCCATTGCATTAGAAGATATGAAAAAAACTCAATTCAAACTCAAAATTAAACTCAATATTCTAAAAACTGAGGAACCATTTGGTATTTTTACACAGCTATGCATCCTTTTCAGTGGAGGCGCAAAAACAGGTGCAGAGATTGTCCGTTTCAACAATAATTTAAGGTCAAGCAGATATCTTCTCTCAGCAGTCAACCTACCTAGCGGCGCAAAAAAAAAACCCGTATAAAAGCATGACCATTTACCTTTTTCCTCGGGCATCTCTCCTCTTGCGTCAAGTTCCTATTCAACCGTGTACTGTATGTCCCCTAGCTCGAAACGTGAATGTATTCAAGGCTTCAATATCCAACGTCCGTCGTGGAACATTCTCCAGCAAAGCTGTCGCCTCGGTTATCTCTGTGCGCGTGTGTCTGACTGCTGAGGTGACGGTGTGTGAGAAAGAAGCAACAGACGCTCCCACTGTCACTGCGATACCACAGGAATGAGAGGAGGGGAGAGAGAGAGAGAGACGGTCATATGATTCCCCAACGCCACCCGTGAGTGACTGAATTACAGTCAAGCTATTGCTGCAATCTGGATAGTATAAATAGACTCTTCTAGAGCGACGCTAGAAAAGAAAGACACAAACAGCGCGACACTGCCGCGCTGACATATCTGAAGGGGCGTCTGGCACGAGGTGCGCGCTCGCGCATATTTTGATGTGCTTTTTTGTAGGTCTCTCTCTCTCTCTCTCTCTCTCTCTCTCTCTCTCTCTCTCTCTCTCTCTCTCTCTCTCTCTCTCTCTCTGTCTCTCGCTCTGTCTGTCTTTCGCTATGTGGCCCCTTCCCGCGCCTTCTGTCTGCACAAGAGGGAGCACCGTGACTGCCCAAATTCCAGCTGAGTGGGCATTAGACTTTGGGAGCGCGGCACATGGGTTCCGTTCTTTACGTAACAAGTGCCGTATGTTCGCTCCGGCCTTCTCAAGGCCCTATGCAAAAACGTATCCTGCTCATGAAGCAATCCATGTGTGCAGAGAGAACAAGAGGCAAATGCACTGTAAATGTCTCTCTAATGTCTCTTAGCTGGAGCTAGAGAGCACTTGTCTCCCGCAATTTTCCTCTCCCTCCCTCCGCGGAAATAAATTCAATTATTAATGGGCCTGCAGCGAAGTGAAGAAGTATTTCAAAGTCAGAATGTCGAGAGACAGCACAGTAAGCCTACATCAAAGTGGTTGATGATGATTGACAAGTTAGTCATATAGGCCTATACTGACATATTCCAGGTCGTTTTAATTGAAGTGGCTGAACACGAATCCACAAACACACAAACAATGGGTTTCCACTAATGCGAATAGGCTATTTATCACCATTCTAGGCAATATAAAAAGAAGGTATATATGGTTAAAAAAGAGTGCAGAGTGAAGAGCTGGCATGATGAAAGAGTTTCCATGTGTACAGTACAATGGTAGGTGACATTGCTTTTGTAGCACTCAAAAAAAGTTGGAATCAATTTATCCTGTAATTGCTTCTATGCTAACTCTGTGACGAACCAGAGTGTAGACTGGAGAGAGAGAGAGAGAGAGAGAGAGAGAGAGAGAGAGAGAGAGAGAGAGAGAGAGAGATAAGAAGGGTGTATGAGGTTTTCGTGGAATATGAATTATGATTATGACAGATGTGACGTGCCCCATCTATGAACCTCAGAGTCCACTTCACACTCCTGTTCCAGTTCATTAAAATGCCACCAGGGCCATCAGTGGGAAGTCAGCACTTTACTGTCTGTTCCCCTGGTCAGGGGCAAAGCCAATATCACTGAGGCCTGTTGGGTATACCTCACATA
The DNA here is from genome assembly GCF_034702125.1 of Engraulis encrasicolus. Classification (NCBI taxonomy): domain Eukaryota; kingdom Metazoa; phylum Chordata; class Actinopteri; order Clupeiformes; family Engraulidae; genus Engraulis; species Engraulis encrasicolus. Next base: position 894,610 of record NC_085877.1, read on the forward strand.
CCTGTGCCTCTCGATGTCCCCCTGACACAGAAAAACAAGAACCGTATCCACAACATTGTCAGTCTTGCTGCGGTAAAATTGCCAAACCCCACCCCCTCTGCCTCCCTTAATAAACATCTCTCGATCCCCCACAAAAGCGGGACCGTCAAAAAAGTGTAGGCCTACATTAATTTAATTTAAGTAATTTTAGTTGACCTAATTCACACCTAGTTCTTTGAATCCAGCTGTACTTAGGTACATGTAGAACAGATAAAGTCATAATGGTACCAGCTGTAATTGAAGAGTTCAGATGCAAAACCCCCTAACTCCATTTCTGAGGACCTGCACTTCTATATTTTTAGAGAACCCCTTTGTTGGTTTGGTTTACATTCATCTACTTGATAATACATATAAATAGTCAGCAATTTTGATAGCTTTGTATTAAATAAAAATGAACTAAGATTATTTTCTGAAAAGGCACTTAGGGGGTTTTGGATCTGAAGTCTTCAATTGTTCTGAATACATGTTGTTGAGTGTCTGTCAGTGTTTCGGTGTTCTTGTGTTTACATGTAAATGATAGTAAGTTTATTACTGTTGGCTGCCTAACAACTTGTACCCTGGTGGCATTAATGATAGACCTTGACTTTTACCTTGACAGGTGAACAAACCACATACAGTGTTTTTGTCTTTGTTTTGTCTTTGTCTATACAAGTCTGAAAGAGGTAAACTTGTATTGCTTCTATCTAATCATTGCAATGAATACATGCTCCAGCACTCATAGCAAATCTAGTCTTTCATTTATTTAAACTCCCATAAGGCAGTCTGATGAACAGAAACTAAATACTGCCTTCTCAAAGCAACCAATCAATGACCAGCTTTACTATGGGGCCCAAGGTGCATGTGCAGACCTAAATTACTCCATTTTGACTCCTTTGATTTTATATCCAACAGGTATCCACTATGAGTGTGAAGATTGTGTTAGCCTTTTGTTATAATTGCATTCGTCTGCCCATCATGAACAGCCAATGCCAATGTGCTCTGCTATTGCAGCATGAGGTTTTGGCTATTTGAGTCAGTGTGGAGATGAGAGCTATAGCACGTGGGGAACATTTGCAGACCAGTGCCTCATGTTTGGCTCATGGAGGCTGCAGATGATATCATACGGTACAGCTTGTGATTATGGCGCAGGAGTGATAAGCCCTTTGTGGTCAGGCATTTGAGATGGGCACCTAGCACCTGTCCAACAGCATTCGGTCGTTATGACAGCAGGAGGGCCTTCTACCTTTATTTTATCATCTCCTGGGCATTGGTCAAATCCAGAAGGTGAGCATAGAAATGGACATAAGGCTAACATATGGTCTTGTTTCCATCTGTAATTTCTATTGAATGTATGTGCCTGCACAGTCCAGGCCTAAATCCTTATAAGCTGCAAGGATGATCAAATATCAGGATCTTCACATAAGGTGAACACATTTAAGTTCAATGTCTTGCTTTCATTCTTTATTTATTGCTTTCTTTCTCTCCTTCTTTCAATGTTAAGAATTGATAGGGAGTGGTGCAAGCAGGACGCTGAACGACACGCTCCCACAAAGGTCCTTAGGCAGCCTTGGCAAAGACATTTCTAAATGGGTCTTGCTGGAATAGAAACTAGGGGAAAGGGGCCTTCTTTTGCATGCGCACAGTGCAGTTGCAAAGCGCCGTTCTCTGTCTGTGCTTGTCCGTGAAGAAAAGACATTGTGTGGGCCGGGCCAGGGCAAAAAAGGGCCAGTGTGGTGTCAAAGAAACATTGTTTTGTGTGTGAGTGTGAGAGTGTGTGCCCTCTGTATGCGAGCCTCTGTGTGTGTGTTAGCACACATGGTCGGGTATGTGACAGTGTATAAGCCGGCCCACGCTCAGCTAACTCACAGAACAAGGAACGCGAATCACCCAGTGTTTACTTTTTAATCACCACACAATTTACTCCATGTTCTACAACTCTGATTTGACAGATTTTCTTATCCCGTACTTTTATACCTTACTGGACAAGGCTCATCTAGTTCACTCAAGAAGTCTTAATGCTCACCAAAGCCATACATTTAGGCCGGGGACATGCTTGCTGTGAGCCTTAAATTACGCACACAACCATGTGCGACCGAATGCTTATCTCTACCGCAATCTCAACTTGGAAGTTTGAGAGATCGCCCCTTGCTGTTCCGTCATTGTGTGCGTCTGCGTATATTGTGTGAGGTGTTCTCCCACGTGCAAAATTGACATAAAATACGCATGGCAATGCTTTCATGTACGGAATGTGCCCACGCATGCGTATTCTACAGCAAGCATGTCCGAGGCCTTAACTTGTGGTCGATTCACCTCTTTTTGTAAACTAAACATTTTGGTTCTGCTTTCAATTTGTGTTCACTGATTGTTTGCTGGAAATTTACTCATGGACAACAAAGCCTTGGGAGAGTTCCCTGGAGCCTTGCAAAGGAATAAAATACAATGAAGCGCCTTGAGTAGAGAGACACACATCTAAAACTACGCTCTCCCACAGTCCATGAGCACCAACACACTCCATGCTCAGGTCAAGCCCATCACTTTACACTTCATGCACCACAAGCCCTTTAACCCCACCCCACACACACACGCCTATGCAGAGCACATGGAAAGCAACTGCATGGCACTGCATGTCATACCTTCAGAGCTTTGCTATGTGACAACTAAAATAAACAATGTTGCTAACCTGGTTCATTTGCTTCATCTCAGTTTTTACATAACCTCTCTTTCTCCGCTTCTTCTTCTTCTTGGCCCAGTTACCTCATATTTTGTGAGACTTTTATTTTCTCTTGAACTAAACATATTGAGTGGGTGTTTATTTGCCCTGCTTTTGCATTCATAATTTTGGCCAGCCACTAGGCCATTAATCTTTGGGGGATCGGTATTGACTCAATGGAGTGGGATGGAGAGAAGAGGAGAGGAGAGGAGAGGAGGGAAGAGGAGAGGAGAGGAGAGGAGAGAAGAGGAGGGAAGAGGAGAGGGGGGGTGTAATATTTGTCAATAGCCAATCACACACACCCTTGAACCCTATTATCTAAGACCAGAACAGTCTCCTTGAACACGTTTGTTCAGTGTGCTCCACAAATCCTTCTTGGTCTACTTATTTTTGGCCATTACACAGCAGCTTTTTAACGCTGTATAGCAGAAATGTCACATGGGGATAATGTACGAGCACAAGGTGTTGTACACAGCACACTTTGCAGTGTTACAGTAACTAACTCTACGAGAGTATTAGTGCAACAGAGTGTAAAATTTGACAAAGTGTCGTTGAATTAACACTACAAAACAGACTGTGTGTAGCACACCAAAGACTTGTGTGGGTGGGTGGATCTGGAGGAGAGAGCCGACTTTGTGTGTTTTTGGAGGTGACTCAGATGAATCACCAATTAAGTTATTTACCAAACCCGCTGAATTGAGGTAACTGTTCACCACCCCTCCCACCCATCAGGCCCCACATAGAGTTTCCTACTTCGGGGGTCACCCCAAGGTGCGATGAAAACAGTTAAACAAAACGCAGTGTTAATTCAACACTTAGAGAGTACTCTGGAACCACAAAGAGTACAATCAGGAAGACGTTAAAACGACTCCTTATAGTGTTTGATTGAGGCCCCACATGGATTTTCCTACTTCGGGGGTCACCCAAAGGTGCGATGTAAACAGTACAAAAACACAGTGTTAATTCAACACTTAGAGTACTCTGGCACCACATACAATCTGGAAGATTTTAAATCGACTCCTTTATGTGTTGAATTTAGGCCCCACACAGAGTTTCCTTCTTGAGATGGTCACCCCAAGAAGGTGCGATGTAAACAGTACAAAAGCACAGTGTTAATTCCACACTTATAGAGTACAGAGAGACCAAATACAGTACACTCTGGAAGATGTTAAGTTGACTCCCTAACAGTACGTGTTGAATTGAGGCCCCACACCGAGTTTCCTTCTCACGGGGGGGTCACCCCAAGGTGCACTGTACCTTATCGCTCTGTTCCATTACGTGATGAGAATAGGATGTGAAAGGAATGGAGGTGGGGTTGGGAGGTGCATAGCTATGGTGATGTTGGACAGCTTCCACTCGCGATTACAAGAATGTCCTCTTACTTTAAAACAATGGGCTCCTTTAAAAAATATATCCCCACACGACCTCGCCGGGCTAAGGTCCAGTAATTACTTTCCAATTCATGTAGCCAAAGGGGATTTCTTTAAGGCTATAGTTAAGAGAGAATTTAATTGTAATATTTTCTCTGGATATTACACCAGAGGTGTAGAAGTAAGTATTAAGAGTTGATGGTTGTTATGATCAGGGTTTAAGGAGGCTTCAGTTAATTCAAGGTAATGTGTTGGCAAACAAAACATTCAATTGAGGCAATGTCGGTGTGTGTGTGTGTGTGTGTTTGTGCGCGTGCGTGCGTGAAATGTTGGCTGATTGTTGCTGCTTAATTTCAATCGTATTATTACAGAACAAGCAAGTCTGTATTTACAGTCTTGGCCCTGTGTGTGTGTGTGTGTGTGTGTGTGTGTGTGTGTGTGTGTGTGTGTGTGTGTGTGTGTGTGTGTGTGTGTGTGTGTGTGTGTGTGTGTGTGTGTGTGTGTGTGTGTGTGTGTGTGTGTGTGTGTGTGTGTGTGTGCACCCATGCCCATGCCCCAGTCGACCTGAGATTAGATTCTCTCCCACAATGCTAGCATTGAGTCTGGCCAGGTAGCGTCTCTCCCGAGCAGCTTACAAGTGGTGCTGATCAAAGCCCCCCTTATTGTACAGCGAAACAAAACAGATGCAGCCCTATCAAATGCTTCAGAGATAAGCTTTCAGGCGAACTCACGGATGGATAAAAACACCAACCACAAGGCTACAGAGAGAGCTAGCGCTAAAACTAGAGCTGGCACCCCGCTATCAAGAGGAATGAAACATGATGCAGCACATATGAAATGCATGGATAGAGCCTACACTTTAACTAATGAAGGCCAAAAACCAACTTATAAAAAAATGAAATTAATGGAAAACTGGAGGTGTAGTAGACAGTTTGAAACAGATTAAATACTTTGACCATTAATGCTGTATAACCCCTATATCTGCTATGACATTATTATGACATTAACACTTTACTATGACATTAACACATAGGCGAAAATGATATGCACATTCATGAATAATGCTTGGAAATACTACAGATATGTGAAAAATTGAAAATGGGCTGCCTATTGCCAAATTTGATCTTTTCATGAAAGTTTCCGAAGTAATAAACTAATATTTTCTAGTATGGTCCAAGTGCAGTCATTTTTGCAGCTAAAAATGGCTATTTCTGGAAATTCAAAATGGTGGACCATGGAGAAGATCCCCCTTTTCATGTAAGAAAAGTGTTTTTTTTCCCAGTCATAACGAATACTTAGAATTTTATGGTGGTGGTAAGTATTCATAAAAAAGGTAACAATAATGAATGGGAAGCATGAATTCTGGAAATAAACAACTAAAAATCTCACACAGTGTCCCTTTAAGACTAGAATAACTTGCTTTACAGTACTTTATTTTGCTTTTCGATTTGTTTAACTATACAGTGTACTGCACAGCATGAGGATAAGCCTCGGGTTAACAAATGAGACACTGTAGTTGGGTCACTTTGTCTAGTCTACACATGACTTTCTCAAGCATAGCCATAACTGAAACATATCAGCACACAAAAAGGACCAGTCATCTGTTTTGATCTAGGCATGCAGCAAGCTGATACTACCGTATCAGTGTGTGTGTGTGTGTGTGTGTGTGTGTGTGTGTGTGTGTGTGTGTGTGTGTGTGTGTGTGTGTGTGTGTGTGTGTGTGTGTGTGTGTGTGTGTGTGTGTGTGTGTGTGTGTGAGCGTGTGTGACTCAGCAGTCACTGTTTTAAAGCTATATAAAGGAACTAACTGATCTGTTCTGCATTGCAAATATGTAACACAGACAAACACATGTACAAACACATGTACAAACACACTCACATGCACACACACAGGCGCATACACACACACACACACACATACACACACACACACACACACACACACACACACACACACACACACACACACACACACACACACACACACACACACACACACACACACACACACACACACACACACACACACACACACACACACACACTCATTTATGGTAATGTTGTCTGCAGTAGTCTCTGTGCTGGGCTTTCACAGTGGGTGCTTTTATTGAGATTTGGCTACAGAGCGTTGGCAAATAGAGCCTTTTGTCGGATGAATTTGTTGTTCGAACAAACATCTCTAGAGAAATGTCTCTTGCTGAAACAGCGTCTGGCTGCCTCGTAGTCTGAATGAAATGTAGCAGTAGTCTGATTTTTATCATATCCAGGGCTCTAAATTAACTTGTTTTCATAACCAGCCAAAATGGCTCATAGATGTTAATCTAACTAGCCAAACACACACTCACTAATGCGTCAAAGTGGCTAGTAAGTTGGTCTTTTCTACCAGCCAAACTGAAATTTCACCAGTGTTTGGCCGGTTGGCTGGTGTTAATTTAGAGCCCTGATCATATCATATCATGATACATTGTGTATTTCTGTATGTTTTGCTTTGTTTCATTTAAATTAGCTACTGAGGTTCTGTTTGCCCAGCACTAGTTGCTATCATAGGTGGAATTATGCCTGCCTTAACATTGTCCATCTATGTATCTGTTTATTTACTTTTTTCAATCTCTAGGTGTCCCCCTGTTCATCTGCCTCTCGGTTACTGTCCCTGTTTTGATTTTAGTCAGTCTGTGTCTGTCTGTTTGTCCATTTACCTGTTTGTATTTCTGTCCAATCCAAATCTCTGTCTATCCACCCAGTCTGTGTATTAGTCAATTTGTCTGTCTAGGCTACATGTTAATCTGTTTTCTGTCGGATTGTCTGTCAGTTAGTCCATGTCTTCACGGTATCTTCTCTGCACCACGTACATAACGCGCTTCCTCAGCGCGTTCCTGCGGTAACCATTAAGGCAGGACTAGCAGATTCTGCAGTACGCTACTTGTCAGCCCAATTTGTCATCGCACCATGTTGGGCTAGTGACGAAACACTGTGCCACTACTAACAACCTGAGACAGAAGAGGGGGTGCAGAACACGTGATTTATGGACAGAGAAGGACTGAGTGCCCAAGGAGCGTGCCCAGGGACTTCAACAACAGTGGAATCTACCAATTATCAGAGATTGACCTTGACAAGGACACACAACAAGCCATGGGATATAAACTACAAAACACACCAGATTTCAAGTTCATATGACATTATATTATTTGTGGTGCTATACAGTACAGTATGAAATGCACACATTAGTCCTTACCATCGTCCACCATTTCAGCTAGATTGCTGTGCTACATAGATTGTTACAGTAAATTTAGAATGTATGTACATATAGATAACTGATAACCTGAGCCATACAAGATCCCATGGGAAAATAAGCACAATATTTACTCCAACCTAACAAAAGACTAGACTATCCACTGCGCTGTTCACCATACTGTCACTATAATAATAATAATAATAATACTTTCGTTTGATATAGCGCCTTTCAAAACACCCAAGGACGCTTCACAGAGTGTTGTGTTGGAAAATACTATACGCCCCACCCTTGCAGGAGACCCATCTCAAGCCCACTGTATGATGCTCTGTGTACTAATGAGTGTATTATTCCACATTTATAACCATCTTCCGTCATTTCATTTAGATCACTTCAGTGTAAGATCAATCAGTGTCAGATTCTTAAGATCATACCGTACAGTAGATAAATCTGATTGAGTGTTACTGGATCGTACTCTAAAACAAGCACAATGTTCGACAACCTGTAGTGACAACTACACTAAGACAAATTCCCCCTATGCTGTTCAGTATGCAGCTCACCATACGCCCCATCCCTGCAGAAATCCCTCTCATCCTCCCTCGTGCCCTCTGTAGGACACTGCCTGTGTACTAGTGAGAGGACTAGGGATAGCCTGGGGTCTGGGCTGCAGATGGAAAGGGCTGCTGAAGGAAGCCATTACTGCCTTACGGTAACTCACAAGTGTCAAAGGTCAAGGGTCAAGGGTCAAAGTGATGACTGCCGCTGCACTGTATGCGCCAAGGGGACTCTGGGATATTTAGTCTTTCTCAAGAAACAAACATGGACTTCTTGTATTATCAAACTGCATAATGGCCATTGAATAAGAGGTTCTGTATAGAGCCAGACACCCATGCATGCAACCAAGTGTATGCACACCAGATGACCTGCTGTCACTGAATGGTGTGCTCTTAATTTTCCACAAGGGATTTTGGGACGTAAAGACTTAAAAAAAAAAGAAAAGAAAACAAATATGCATGTCTATATTATGTCAAACTGTACATGAGAGAACATTTGACCATTGAATATTCAACTGAATATTCCAGCCATTACTGCTACTTTTACTCACAGGTCAGGATTTCCTTGCTGCTTCTGTTGCTGCTGAATTGTAGACTCTCAAATACCCATGGTGCACTCCAGGATATGGAGTCTTTTCAAAGAAACAAACATGTACCTCTGTGTATTAGTTTAGCACTATATGCTTATGGATGGAAATTATACCCATTGAATAAGAATTAGGATGCACAGGGCCAGATGCCCAAGCATGGAACTTGTTGTACTACGTACAGTACACGCTAAACACACACTGTGTCCATCTCAGCATTTAGCTGGTCAGCTTCAGTTGAGTACCAACACACTTCTTTGTCACCATTATACTGTCACTGTTGTATTCGGCATCATCTCTCCCAAGCCGATTGGTGCATGCTCCTCTCTCAGTCATGCACAAGGGTGTTCCTGTACTACGACACTCTCAGACAGCCAATGTCCTCTCGCAATATACAGTAGGGGCCTAAAACTTGTACAACGTTGCATAAAACTGGAGATGTCCTGCTTCGGGGCTCTCCCATCTGCAGTCCAGATCACAGGATGGCCTTGCTACATAGTACTGTGTGTCCACTAGGTTTCTTTTCTACTACGTTTTCTTACCGTGTGCCAAGGAGCGACATCTCACTGAAAATGTTGTGGTATCATATGGATGACGATAAAGGAGCAGTCTGAGCTTTGCCACTGAAATTAACGTAGGGGGGGTTCTCCTCACGTTATTTCTGCACAGACATGCACAGCCTCATGAGCAAATTTTCGAATTCCATACAGAGATATCAAAACTCATGCCGTGAATATCATGATAAAAAATGAAGAGTCAATGCTGGGCCGCGGCTGCACGCAACCGGCCTCCACTGCCCTTTTCCATTCTCAAGATTGCCTTTGAGGACCGAGCCAGCTTGGCTCAGTGGTAACTGTCTAAAGACAAAAAACAAGAATGCATCACCCCATGCCCTGGTAACAAAGACGCTTATACAAAAACTGCTTGTTCATGTTGGCACATGGGGGATGCCCTCGCTACCCCAGAGGCTGCCAATGAGTTCACTATACAAACACCATTTAACAGACCCGACAACTCACTGCTGCTGCAACTTCACCACCTCTTCATTTCTATATCTGATATAAGCATGATTTCATAACCTCTTTATTTATGGTGTTGTACTGTCTGTTGCAGGAGGCAAAGCTCCTCCATATATTGTCATTTCGGTTACACTTCAGGGTAATAACTGTTTGTTTTTAGTAACAACAGCAAAATAACCATACAGTTTTCAGTGCATTGTGTGTGTGTGTGTGTGTGTGTGTGTGTGTGTGTGTGTGTGTGTGTGTGTGTGTGTGTGTGTGTGTGTGTGTGTGTGTGTGTGTGTGTGTGTGTGTGTGTGTGTGTGTGTGTGTCAACAAAGTGTCACCGTGCTGCAAGTCATCAGGGTGTCACCACAATGCACTGGAAACTGTATGGTTTGTCTGTATTTTGCTGTTGTTACTAAAAACAAACAGTTATTACAATGCAATCATTTGGAGCATGGGGATCGAGCGGTTTGGGAAAGCGGAGGTGAGAACAGGATCTAGCTCCCAGCCAAAGGACAACCGAAGATTGAAGGAAATATCTACCTTAAGAGGCGACTTGAGGAGATTAAAGAAAGCATTCCGCGAAGCTAAGGAGGAAGAAAAAGCAGGGCTCGCAGAGATCCGATCGCATCTAAGGGAGCGTATAAAGACACTGAGAAAAGCGGAGTACCATCGCAGAGACAGGAGACGTCGGATGCAGGAAAGTGCGAACTTCACCAAAAACCCTTTTAGCTACCTATCCAAGCTCTTAGGGGACAAGAGATCAGGCCAGATGCAGGAAACTAAGGAGGAGGTAGAGCACTACCTTCATAAAGTGCATAGCGACCCTAAGAGAGAGGAAAACTTGAGAGAGATGGAGAAGATCATCACACCACCTGAACCTACTACCCCCTTCAAGGTAGATGAGCCAAGCTGGAAAGAAGTGAATGATTTCATCAGGAAAGCCAGGGGGAAATCAGCCCCTGGGCCTAATGGTATTCCATATAAGGTGTACAAAAACTGTGAGAGGCTCAGGAGACGCCTCTGGAAGTTGCTAAAGACAGCATGGAGAAAGAACTTTCTGGCAGAAGAATGGGTGAGAGCAGATGGGTGTTTCATCCCAAAAGGAGAAAACTCTTCAAACATCAAGGAATTCCGTACCATCTCGCTCCTCAATGTGGAAGGGAAAATCTTCTTCGGGATCCTGGCAAAGAGACTGACAACCTTTATGCTGGAAAATGGATACATGGACACATCAGTGCAAAAAGGAGGTGTCCCAGGGGTGTCTGGGTGCCTGGAGCACACCAGTGTAGTCACCAAAATCATAGAGGACGCTAAAAGGAACCGGGGTGATCTGGCAGTACTGTGGCTTGACCTAGCTAATGCCTACGGTACAATCACCCACAAGCTAGTGGAAACAACCCTAAGGACTTACCATGTTCCACAACGATTCCAGAGTCTCTTGCAGGAATATTTCAACAAGTTCCACATGCGCTTCACCTGCAGGAACTTCACCACAAATTGGCAAAGGCTAGAGGTGGGGATTGTGACCGGCTGCACGATATCAGTGGTCCTGTTTTCTGCAGCAATGAATCTACTTGTGAAGTCAGCTGAGAAACTACGCAGGGGCGCGATACTGTCAAGTGGCGTCCAGCAGGTACCCATAAGGGCATTTATGGATGACCTGACTATTACAGCCAAGTCAGTACCAGAGGGGAGGTGGATTTTGGAAGATCTGGTGGAACTCATGGATTGGGCAAGAATGGAGTTTAAGCCAGAAAAATCCAGGAGCCTAGTGCTGAGGAAGGGACGAGTCCAGGACAGTATGCGCTTTAACATCAAGGATGTCACAATTCCAACAGTTCGAGAGAAGCCTGTGAAGAGTTTAGGCAAGTGGTTCAGGGCAGACCTCAATGACAGGGAAAGCATCAAAGAGACACTCATTCAAGTGGATAAGTGGATGACTGCGCTGGACAAGAGCGGATTACCTGGGAAATCAAGGGCTGGGGGGGTACCAGCACGGGGTCCTCCCGAGAGCGCTCTGGCCACTACTTGTGTATGAGGTACCTGTGTCCACGGTGGAAAGGCTGGAGAGGAAGATCAGCTCCTACCTGAGGAGATGGCTTGGTGTACCAAGAAGTTTCTGCTCAATTGGACTCTACAGCACAGGGAGCAAGTTGCAGATGCCAGTGACTTCGGTGGTGGAGGAGTTCAAGGTATCGAAAACACGCCTGGCAATGATGTTGAGGGACAGCAAGGACAAGAAAGTTTGGCAAGCAGGAACTGAAGTAAAAACTGGCCGTAAATGGTCCGCTAATAAGGCATTGAGAGAGGCAGAAGACCGCCTGCACCAAGCCGACATCGTTGGCACAGTGGCCCAAGGCAGGCTGGGACTGGGATGCATTACAAGGGCAAGCTGGGCAAAAGCGACCCCCAAAGAACGCCGGGGGATGGTGCAGAAGGAAGTCCGCAGGGGAGAAGAAGAAACCAGGCAGGCCAAGGCAGTGACGATGGGCAAGCAGGGCAGCTGGACAAGGTGGGAGGGGGTGCAGGAAAGGACATTAACATGGCAGGACATATGGAACATGGAGGGGTACAGAGTCAAGTTCCTACTGTACGATGTCCTGCCAACACCATCAAATCTGCACATATGGGGGTTAGCAGAAAGTCCTGGCTGCACACTCTGTGGAAAACCAGCTAACCTGGAACATGTCCTCTCCTCATGCCGTTCAAACCTGGCAGATGGGAAATTCCGCTGGAGACATGACCAGGTCTTGACCAAGCTGGCGGAAGGTCTGGAACAAGCCAGGAGGAAGCAGAGAAAGCTGTTTAAAGGACCACAGTACATCAAGTTTCTCAGGGCAGGAGAGACCAGTGTGCCACAGACAACAGCGAAAGGTATCTTGTCTACAGCAGATGGCTGGAAATGCGTGCAGATCTAGAAAGGCAGCTGAAGTTCCAGAAGAGATAGCGACCACAACTTGTAGGCCAGACGTCGTTCTCTGGTCCAAAGCCACCAAGCAGGTCGCACTGGTGGAATTAACCGTGCCATGGGAAGAGAGGATGGAGGAGGCGCATGAGTTCAAGCGAAAGAAATATCAGGCCCTCATCCTTGATTGCCAGCAGAATGGTTGGAAAGCCTGGAACCTGCCGGTGGAAGTGGGTTGTCGCGGCTTCGCAGGGAGAGCACTCTGGCGGACGCTAGGACAACTAGGCATCGAGGGACTGGCAAGAAAACGGCTCATAAGCAGCATGACAAAACAGGCGGAGGTGGCATCCCGGTGGATCTGGCTGAACCGTGATAAGCGATGGGAGAAAGGAACATCAAGGACTCAGAGCAGGGTGTCAGGAGGTATAGAGTAGAGTAGGGTAGACTATAGGTCATTGACTCCTGAGCTGAGTGGTGGAGGTGGGGGTAGTTCCAGGACGCTGGTTCTGCC
>NC_085877.1:910000-915000 GCF_034702125.1 Engraulis encrasicolus
AGCCAAGTTCACAGTCCCTGACTTTTGCTCTCTGTCTCTCTATAATCCACCCACTCCACTGCAGGAGACATTCAGATCACACACACTGCAGAGCGGCCTGAAGACACACACACACACACACACACACACACACACACACACACACACACACACACACACACACACACACACACACACAGACTCAGATACAACCACGCACACACACACACAGATACATAACCACACACACCTACACACAGATACATAACCACACACGCACCTACACACACACACACACCCACACACACATACACACACATTCATAACCACACACACACACACACACACACACACACACACACACACACACACACACACACACACACACACACACACACACACACACACACACACACACACTCAGATACATAAGCACACACACACACGCACACACACACACGCACACACACCGTAATGAATAATTCAGTTGAAATCTGTGTAGGTGTCCTTCCTGCTGTCCTCCACAGTAACTTGACACACCCTTCTGGCACAGCAACCTTCATCAGGTGTCAATCCACACACTACACACACACACACACACACACACACACACACACACACACACACACACACACACACACACACACACACACACACACACACACACACACACACACACACACACACACACAATCAGTGCAGAGACTGAACACAGATTGAAACATTAGCAGTAGCTAGCATAGTAAAGCGGTGATTGCGTTCGCAAGTGTTTGGTTCTGCCTTATCAGAGACAACAGCGTGACGATGATATACAGTAAGCAGTAGGTGAAGACACCGTGTCTTTGTGGCTATTAATATCAGCCTAATTCCTCACAAGCTATTACTTTCCGCGGCCACGTGCCCCCGTTTCCTGCAGGAACATGAGAGAGAGGGAGAGAGAGAGGGGTAGGGAGGGCTGTGTGAAGAAGTAAAAAAGACAGAAAGACAGAGAAACAGAGACACACAGATGAATATGGAGAGAGAGCGAGAGAGAGAGAGAGAGAGAGAGAGAGATAGAGAGAGAGAGATAGAGAGAGAGAGAGAAAGAGAGAGAGAGAGAGGGGGGCAGAGAGACAGAGGAAAGGAGGAGACAGAGAGGGTAAAAACATAAAGAAGGGATGCACAAACGCAGGCACCTAAAGCACCTTTGACGCTTTGTCACGGCTGTGTAAGATTTCTCTTGCCACCAGGATGCCAAAAAGGCCAACGATCCTCCTGGTCGTTTCCCTGGCGACCAAGCTGTGACTGACTCGAGAACTTGAACTCCACTGGTGGCTGTGATATTCCACATCTGGCCACCACCGCTGCAACACACGTGTCTGACACGTTCACACCATAAACGTCTGACAGGTGTGTGTGTGCGTGTGCGTGTGCGTGTGCGTGTGTGTGTGTGTGTGTGTGTGTGTGTGTGTGCATGTTTGGGGTGTCTCATGATTTATGTGGGCTGATGCCAGTCTGCAAGGTTGTACATATAGGTATAGTACGGCCATTTTGATGTCTTTCTATGTTTGCATTGATCTATCAAAGACTGACAGTGGGGCACTTAATTAGGGACCATGTACAATTAAAACATAAATGTTGCAATTTCATTTTACCACAGTTAGCCTCCGTCTCTGAATGGTCAGAAGAAATGTAAATAAAGGACAACAGAGGCTACATGTGTTGTCCAAATACCTGGGGGGTAAGTCACTATTAACCCAGAGCCAGGAATGGATGTAAACAGATAAAATACAGCTTGTTCCTAAAGAAGGATGAATCTCTGTGGTTAGCCACTAAATTAACTATTTGGAACTTCCTCATTGTTCGACCTGTGCGGTTCAAACAGGTTATTTCTGGCTCTTCTGGTTGTGTTAATGGCGACTGATATAGGTAATCGGCGGAAGAAGTATTGTGGAATGACGCTTCTGAAGCCAGGTTTCCAATCCCTAGCCTTTGTGGATTTCTACTACCACTGTGTTGTGACCAATGTACGACTACACTTTTCCACATATCGAGCAGATCAACGTCCTTTCACCTCCCCCTTTCCCTCTGTATTGTGCTTGCCCAGTGACACCGATTAATACTTTCTGGCACTGTCTGGAAAATATGTCTGATATTCTCTCTGCTGACCCAAAGTCTGTCCACTCGCCTCCATCTTTGTGGGACCTTTAGCCTGCAATTGCTGATGTCTGAGGAAAGATTGTCCCTCGTCATCATAACTGGTAATGACAGGCTGTGGCAGCCTTGCTCTGCCTACTCGTTTCATTTTGGCCTTTCTGTCCTCCTCTCTGTTGAAGACTCAATAGTGCGCTCCACTTGGCTTCAGAGCCACGACCCACACAAGATGAGCTATCTTCACATTCACTAAAATCCACACAAGGAAAATGAAGTTTCTCTCCATCCACTTGAGGTCCTCTCTGATTTAAGATATTTGGTTGGGAGTCTGTCGAGAGGACAGGGTCAGAAAAATATCTCAAGCGACAGCAAGACAAGCATCGACAGCAAATAGAATGGACCATTAACCCTGCCTTTGCGGCTATCTGTCCACCTGATTATACCTAAAAAAAATACCCCCGGCAGCTTACAGCTACCCATTACCAACAAACAGCTCTAACTGTTAGGAACATACTCTTCCAATGATTCATTGACAAACAGTCGTATGCCGAGATCTGAGTAGGCAGATCAAGAAGACTGCAAAGGTGGTAGTCAACCATATGGACCTAATTATGGATGAAGCACTTTGAACTAAAACTAAATTACTGGAAGACAAAATGACAGAGGGTGGAGGATGAGAGTATACCGCACACGTTATCTTCTTATCCAGAAGTGAAATGGATGTCACATTGGCATAGTTCTCTGCCTCTGCTCCACTTACCCCTGGAACAGTAACCTCAGAGACGGACCTACAAAAACTCTGTATCAACTGCTCCACGTGCAACAACCTCTTTACTTGCTAGCATTCACATTGTTATCCACTACTGTATGTATATCCATGTTTTGTTATCCACTACTTACTGTATTTATATCCATGTTTTGTTATCCACTACTTACTGTATGTATATCCATGTTTTGTTATCCACTACTTACTGTATGTATATCCATGTTTGCATGCATGACATACCCTGTAGCTGTGTTGCATTTGTATCTTATCACTACTCTATGAAGTTTATTCTGTGAAGTTACCCTGTTGTCAGTGATTTTCCGCTCATAATCTTCATCACTGCCTTTCAATCTCCATTTCCCTGCTCAGCTGGCCTGCTGACTCCACTTCCTTGAAAATCACCAACCTGATTTTATCTCCCTCAGTCCATGCATTCCTTTGTGTTCTTGTATTAATCATAGCCTATATAATTGGATGTGGATGTCATTTGTTTGTATGCCATCTGCATGTATGTTCTATTCAGAGTCATATTAAGTAGAAGTAGTACTCAAAGTTGAAACCATGTAATATCATACCACTAGTGTTGCAATACGTATACTTTATACAACTCTGGTTCTATTATACTGTGCAACACACTGAATTTTTAACATCTAAGAATCTCTATAGAGTAGAGCGCTACTACTGCTACTGCAGCTGCTGCTATCTACCACCAGTGCCACGGCTTCGTATTCAGGCCCAGGGGCTTAAGCTCTGGGCTGTGTGAAGACTCTTCTTAAAGTGTGTAAGAGCAAAAACCTGTACAGCAAATTAAACAATAAAATTACTGAAAACATTGGTTTCACCACTGAAAAAAAAATATGACTTTGTCCACTAACTTACATCATCTCTCATCATGAAATACAAGAAGCCACTGAAGTGCAAATGTTCTTGAATTTTTTTTAGGCATGGAAATCCGAGGTACTTACCATTGCCTCAGATTTCCTTGGCTAAGACAAGCTTGAGAGTACCTGTACCGATGAACATCAAGGAGAAAAGTTGTATACCCCAAGGGGTTCCCAAAATTTGCCATGACAAGGCCATGACAATACACCGGTACAATCCAGCCAAGGTCCCGTTGACATAGATCGTGCCTCGCTATTTTTTGTGTGCACCTGGTTTCGCAACTTGATGAAGTTGGTGCATTCCTAAACCCATTCAAATACTCCCTTGCGGCCCCCAAGGGGTCCCCGGCCCCACTTTGAAAACCAGTGCCCTAAAGCACTCCAAATTCCTGTTTGTTTTCTGACGATCTTGAACTTAGTCTATTTTTAACCAAGCTGTCTTGCAGTTTTATGACAGCGGCATAAAAGGCCTGACAGCTGGGCAGATAAGACACACAGACAGACAGAAAAACCTGCAGAAAAAAAACTGTCATCAGACTGTCTAGTCAATATGCTAGATTCCCACAATCAAGTTAGCAGTGGGCATGTGGTTTATCTATCAATTTTCCTTTACACATGACCATGGCATCTGCTGTTTGCCCAGCACGGCTAACTAAATTTGCTCCTGTGCCCCAGACAAAGGGGTGCGCATCATTCCCACATCGTTGTCAGATGCTTGTGATATTAGCGAGGGCATGCGATATTGACTGGCCCCGCTTGCGATGCGCGCAGCAGAAGGCAGAGAGCCTGTGCTTTTAGTTATGCATGCGCTGAGTCAGCGCGGTGCTTCTCTGAAAAAACACCCAGGCGATAATCATAAAGAGGCTACTGCTCAGTCTTGGACTCTCTCTCTAAAAACACACACACGCGTACACACACACACACACACACACACACACACACACACACACACACACACACACACACACACACACACACACACACACACACGAGAAGACATAGATAGAGACAGTCCACACAGTCACCAAGTCACAGCAAGGCATTTTAGTGCTTACACAAAGACAAATAGTCGCAAATATCTGTCATTTCTGTGCTCACATGCGCACACTCAAAACTGTATGACACTGTGTGAACACAGTCACCATAACACCCTTCTATCTTTTTATGACTGCAATCACCCCGTGGGTCTTGTTTTGTAAACATATAAAGCATACACACATACGCACTCATAAAGATACAGT
>NC_085877.1:1230312-1257812 GCF_034702125.1 Engraulis encrasicolus
TGTTTTTTGAGACAATTAGGGCTACTTGTTTAGTTGTTAACCATTATTTGTGAAGGTGCACCATGGTTTCAACACATTTAACTTTGACTTAGCCAGGGCTGGACGGCAGTCTGGCATACCGGGGCGATTTTCCCAGTGGGCCGCCGCCCCTCGAGGGGCGATGGCCCCTCAAATTTTTTTATTTATTTTTTTAACAAAAGAGACCGGTCGGCCCTGCCGATGTAAATTTTGACGGCCCTCGGGCAGGGCGGTTCTAAGGGTGGCCGGGGGGGGGGCATTGCCAGAATATTGATATGCCAGCCCATGTGCCCCTCAGATAAATAGACTATAGGCCCTGCAAAAACAACGTTGTAGCGCGCCCATGATAATCGCGGTTTCAACAAAACACCGTTTTTTATTCCCCCACAACCTCTGATGCATGTTTGTGAAGACATAATGGCTTGGTGGACTAGGGACATGTGGGGGGTACCATTCGGAAAGCTTACCATTCTCCTCTTTGGTATGCATTGATATTCGTGATCTTCTTTTATATCCTGAGGAAGACAAAGTCTCAGAGAAAATGCACTGTAGTTCATTCATTGGGTTTTCCCTTTTTCACAAAGTTGAATGTTCTTACCATTGGGGATTTGTAAGTATATTCCTATGCTCTACACGTCCATTTGTGTAAATATATAGATTTGTTTTGCCTAGGCTACATGCGAGATTAATGTTAAAACTTTCTGGTTAAATCTGAAGACTTCATTTTATTCCCTCCTGTAAAATTCTGCTTCATTTTTAAGGCCACAAAAAACTCATCTGGCTATAGTCAAGCCATGGTTGGGAACTGACAGGGTGTGTGGGATGTATGGAATGCAGTCAAACATTGGAAATTCTGAACATACAGCCTAAAGAAGCATGTGTGTCAACTGCACTGTGACTGCAGAAGAAGCAGATCATGATACTCTCCATAGGATTTCATTCGAAACAAAAATCCACTCCATTTATGGTAGCCAGGTTGCAGACTCAAAATGTACAATTTCAATGTACTGAAAGGTTGAAACAACACCCTCATGACCTCACACACTTTTAATCTCTTTCATTTCGTGCAAATGAAAAAATTGAATGTAGTTGCTGCCAAAGGTGGTTACTACAAAGTAGGATTCCCTATTAAGCAGAAGTCTGTGAAATACTTTTGTACATATGATTTCTTTGTTTTTTTGTTTTTTATAAAATTTCAAAACTGTCAAAGACCAACTGTTTTGTGTAGGATTTTAGACAACAGAGAGTCATTTGTTACATCTCTAAGAAAATTTTCTCCTGCAAAATAACGGCAGATACTGGCAATTAGTTTTTCCCTGTAATTTTTCCCCCTACTGTTATTTCGACACCAACGATTCAAATACAGTTCATTGCTGTTTGATGTATCACAGTATATAACATTTTTTCCAGCAGTCACATTGAACTGTTAAATAAAACAGTCACTCTACAGAACGTTTCCCAGTTATTAGTATTTGTTAAACTAAACGTGCTCTACAATATTTATGCAGTAGTATAAGTAAAATAACAGTACACTTTCAGTGTAAAAGGTTGAATTGTCCTGTGTGATGACAGGCAAGATACGGGTCAATAGTTGTATTCGATGAATATGGCCATGGCAACTTCCCACCCCACCCATTTCATTCTTCCATAAACTGGTGGTACCTCTGGTCCATGTTACAACACTCCCACCCTCACCTCGTTCACCATGACTGGTAGTGCCCTTGAGTCATGAAAATACTTGGCGCTGATGGTCTGTATTGAGGAAAATGATTTGCGGTGGTCCTTTGAAAGTGCTGGAGCATATGAATAAAATTTCAGAGTAACGCAGTGCTATGTTACACTGATCGTATGTGCAAGGTGGGCTTTTTTACTGTATCTCTTATGTAGCCAATGGATGAATTATAGCATTGGTCAGTTCTTTAAAAAAATATTTTTGCACCAAGTAGCACAGCAAACAAGCAGCACGTACAAGCTAGACTCTCAAAGCATGCCTAATTTGCCGCAGGCACATTATATGCAAACAATGCCACGAAGATGATGCCACACTACAGCAAGCTTTCACAAAGAATAGGATAAGTGTGCAAGCATGTACGCAAGCTTGTAGGCAAGCTTGTAGGCAAACAAGGTTCTGAGTGCTAAGCTGTGCCATGCAGGCAGCCAAGCAGGCAGGCGAAGCAAACTGAAGTGTTGGTAGTCCAGATTTACTTATACAGGTGCAACGAGTATCCATGTGACCAGAGTCAGTCAGGCCTTGAAGCAGTGTGACGCATCCGTAATTGAATAATGGCATAACAGCCCTCTATCATGGTGAGGCCAGGCACTGAATGTAAGCAGATTGGTTTAGATGTGGGCTGCTTGTTGCAAGAGTGTTACAAGTTCTCTTACAAAATGTTTCAGCCATTCACTACTTTCCAGTTCGACTACTAATCAAATTGCTTGTGCTAACGCATCCACTTTTTGCTGTGTGTGAGTACTTTCACTAACTAAGTTTTAAGTATTGATGGTTTCCTTAGAAATTTTTTCATCATGCTTGATGTAGTATCAGGATATATTCTTTAATACCAGTTCAGAATGACTTTCAGTTCTTCAGGTGGTATTGAAGTTTGATGGTGATCACGGGACAAGTGGAGGATGAATGGGTTTCACACTGTGGGCTGCCTAAAATAACTGTGTTGATTTTCTAGAGAATGGCACCGGATCCGTTCTCGGTTTTCCCCAGGATCCGTCAGGATAATAGAGTTTTTTCACAGGATCCGGGGTCCGGCTAGGATACTTAAGCAGTGTATCCAGGTAATCCGGCATGTTACCTAAAAAGTCCAGGGTCTGTTGCATGTCCTAGCCTAAGGCTTTTCAGTCTTTCACAACACCCAATCACTGCATGGAGTGAAATCCCTTTGGGAAGCAGGCTATTGCAGGCGAGTGTGGCAATAAAGCCAGATGAATCTAAAAAAATAGTTTGGCGCCAACGTAATAAAAAGGGCCTCACGGGTGTGCAAGTAGACTATATGTTTTCAAACCCTTTTGTAAGGTATACCGGCTAATTCCGGATTTATTCCGGGATTCCTGGCAGGTCTTAAGACAGGTGGATCTGGTATCCGGAAGGTATCCTAAATCATCAGGATCCGGTGCATCTCTAGTTTTTCCACAACGGCGAATACTGCTATTGTGCAGTACTTACTGTTTATGCTCAATATGTGACTCAAAGTAATATTTTCACAGTAGTTGTCTGTTTTTTCGAAAAACAGTAGAATGCTGTTGCAGAATTGCCGTAAATAAACAGCTATTTGTTACAGTGTAGTATTTTGGAATAAAGCGGTAAGATAATAAAATATGAAAAAAGTGAAGCGCTGTGAATACTTTCCGGATTGACTGTATTTGTGCTATTCAAAATAATGGAACAATCAATTTTAAGTGATGAAATCCCTGGAATTTAGAAGTGGGTATACTCCGTATATCCGTGTTCTACGTAGACTAGGCTACACCACTGAATCCCACCAACTCGAGTCATCCTGCACATGAGACCACTTGCTCTCCCAGCTTATGTCTAGGTTGTCAATCATGTGGGCAGAACGAGAGAGAGCGAGAGAGCTCGAGGCTCTCGGTCCAAAGTTGAACAGCACAGTTAATAGGCTACACCAGTGTTCGTGCACATCTCTCTGTGCCTTGCGATGCACTTACACATGACCAAATGTTCAAGGCGACAACGATAGCGAAACAGAGCTGGAGGGCGCCCTGCGTGAGCCCTATCTCTGTCATTTCGTGAAGTATTCACGAAAAAAAAAAAACTTTAAAATTCGTGGTGCATTCACGTTATTGTCCGTTTTTCGTGGTTGGGCTACGCTTCCGCTGCCTATTCATTTGGGGAGGGGGTGCTGACAGAACACTGCTGATACACTCGGGACTCAAATAATTCGACGCCCTTTCGGTACTTACGCCTTATGTCAAACGACCCTAAACCTAAACCTAACCCTAACCTTAACCCTAAACCTAAACCTAACCCTTGGATTTGCGTCGTAAGACCACTCATTTTCGACACGCAAGAAACGTTATTTTAGCTTTTGTGCAAAACTGTGTTAGAGACTACACGTGCGCCTCGCATATCTGACGTGAACCGAGGCACAGCCAACCCTACCGCTGCACCTCGGCTTAAGTGGCTGCACGTCGGACATGCGACGTCTGTTGTGTAGTCCAAATAATTACATATTTTTGCACACACACACAACTCAAAAATCGCTTGCCAAGTGAAGTCAACAAGCACACCATTGGTTGTTATTAATTCTGAAGCACAGCATATGTGTGATAGACGGGGAAATGCGAGGTGGGTCGGAAAATAGCTTTGATCAGTCCATTACAGCCCAGTCAAAAGTGTTTGCGTTCCCAGCCCCACAAGCCACCCGGAAGGGTTGGAGACTTAGGTGCCCCATAGGAAGCATCAGGGAAGCATGCTATGACACTTATGCGAGGGTCGGAGTGTGGAACAGGTCATAGGACAGCGTGAATGTTTGTCAGCTGCACATTACCCCCAGTAATTACTGCTGACCAACAGCTGCCGTTAATTTGGCCACAAATTATCCATCATGGTGTCGCCCCCACTGACCATGCGCAAGGGAGTACGGAAATTGTTCGGGGTGGAAATTAAAAAAGAAAACATCACATAAGACAAGTCTCATTGGCATTATTAAAAAGAAGACTTCATGGAGAATGAAGAAAAAAATAAAATAAAAATCTGTGGACAATCCCACAAGGTGTTTTGGTGCTCTGAAAATGACACCCAAAATGATTTGTCAGACTTGTAAGGTCTTCTGCTCAAACACTGATGGGGTTTCCTTTCTATTTATAGATTTTTATGGGAGTGTTTCTACTTGTATCTACAAGGGGAAAAAATCATGAGGCTATGTTGGGCACAAATATGTCTTCTGAAGGCCTAAACAGAGCACAGCCAAAAACTCCAGTACAATTTGTATCATCTTTGAGGGAATGCTATGACGATGCAGGATCATACAGACCAAAACTGTCCGTTTTGCAACAAACTATTCCTATCTATGTACCAGCATGCCAAATTTGAGCTTCCTACATGGTTTAGTTCTTGAGCTATGGGCTTGTGAACTTTGACAAAAAAGAGTGTGAACAAAATGGGCACCCCCCTCCCCCAGTAAAATTGGCTGTAACACGGAGAGTATACATCTTACATTCAAATTAAGTAACAGTGTTTCTCTTAAGTACCATGGGTACACTTGGTAATATTCTCAGAATTTGTTGAGACCTAAGTGTGCGGGCTCCTGTTGATTTGACGTGGAATGACCCGAAAGCGAGTGCAGCTGTATCCATTACTCGCACCCATTAGTTCACATCACAATATGCTTACACTGATGGTTGACGGAAGATGGAAAAATATGTTTCACACCTTGTTTCACACTTCCCGTTGAACGGTTTTAAGCTGTGAAAAGGCACGCCACAGATCTGGGCCATGACAGTCTCAGACAGCCTCTTCCAGAATCAGTTATATTTACTGCTAGTCCAAATTCAAGAGTTAAAATAGAAATGTCTGAAGGCATTGAACTGCAAGACGTTAGTGATGACCGCCAACCAGAGGAGGAAAAGAGTGGTCACAATCTCTGCAGCACTCGATCGCAGGAGACAGAAAAATGCCGTTCAACTATCTGTAAGTAGGCCTATTGGTATTTTAATTGTCCATTTAAATAAAGTAATAAGTAGAAAAAACACTATATGCATGTTTGTTACTAGTTCGTTACAGGTGTGCTGTGGTGTTTCTGGGAGTGCTGTGTCTTTTGCTGGCCATCTTCATCAGATTACTGTGGCTCAAAACTACATCAGAGATCAGTCAGATACAGGCCGAACACAACAACCAGCTGGAACTGTTGCAGAGGACCGTCAAAAAATTCACGGAAGTCAAACAGACAGTTACTGCAAGTGAGCATTAAATTTAAAATCTACCTGATCTCTTTTTAACAGGAAGGAGCATCAGACATCGACTAATTAGTCTAATTTTCGGTTAACTTGATTTCCTTGCACTTAATCTTCCTGAAAAGCACCAAAGTTAAGGTGAAGATTTTAATCTATAAATTTAGTCTATAACAAAGGTGGACAATACATTAGTCCAAACCTGAGTAGCCTATGTTTCAGTCTAGTAAACATTTGGCCAAAATATGACTTTTGCTTCACGATAACCCGGCTGTGCTGTTGGTCTGTTGTCTTGACTGTTACCGTTGGACTTTCCATAGTAGGTCTGAAAGACTTGCTCAGGTACAAGGACGTCGCTGATGAGAAAGATCAGCTGCAGCTCCAATGCAGCACCACTGAAGAACAGGTAAAGACTCACAACAACAACTTGACAATAGGAAGACATGCAAGTCAGCGTGTTTACTTGTCACACTTTAAATGGTGGAGTTAAAATGTTCTGGTGGTAGGCATAGGCTATGGCTACATGTCCACTGCAATTAATTCTATTCTATATTCAGTCTATTCTCCATTGTTTGTTCTATTCTAATCTATAATCCCAGTTGGAGACCAAGTTCAGTGCTGAGAGAGAGGAACTACAGAGGCGTCTTGGTGAACCAGGTGAAGACAGAATTCAATTAATTCATTGTTGTTATGTTTCTGGGGTGAGGTCTTGACCTGTAGGTGCACAGTAAGTTACCAGATATATTGACTCAGATACATGTACTGTGTACTTCATTATTGACTATTAGACATTTTGACAAATTTAGAATTTTGACAATGTGTGCATTTCACTGTATTTTCTCTAGAAATGAAATATTATTGGTTATGCAATATGACAAACTCGTCAGAGATCCTGCAGTGCCACCCAGTGGACAAGCTGACACACTACATGTGGTTCCAGCATTGCACTAAAGACCACATTATGGGGCAGCCATGCCCTAATAGTTAGGGAGGTGATCTTAAAATCAGAGGGTTGCAGTTAAACAATTCCCTGTAAAGAACTGTAAGTCGCTTTGGATGAAAGAGTCAACAGTGGAATGTAATAATCCTTCACTGCATTTTCTATACAAATGCCATTTTGGCAGACTCATCAGTTAAACTTCGGCTTTTTTCGCACACCTCAGCTTGCAGGTGCGTCGGAGATGGCACCATGGGTCACTCAGCAATAGTTTAAAGAAACTCCCGCACACTGACCATTTCACTGTTCTTTCTTTAATAAACAACGTTTCGGTACTAGACCTTCATCAGGCAATCTCCAAGATTCTGAGAATCTTCCAAGAATCTCCAAGATTGCCTGATGAAGGTGTAGTACCGAAACGTCGTTTATTAAAGAAAGAACAGCGAAATGGTCAGTGTGCGGGAGTTTCTTTAAACTATTGCAGACTCATCAGTGCCATCCAGTCGCATGGGGTTACATGGGAACAGCACGACACTAAGACCACATCACATGATCCAGTAGTTGTAGTGGAGTCCCTCATAGAATCAGCATTAAAATGTAGTCTGAGCTTGTTGATCACCAACTTGTTACACACACAACTCCTGGACTATCAGGCATTTGAGAAGCATCAAGTCCAACACTCCACTGTATTTAGTTGACATATGGACAACACTGACATGGGCCATTATACAATATCCCATGAAGGAACATCTACGTTATATATTTATGAACAGGGCCGGGGTGGGCCCTATAATCAGGCCGGGATTTTAATTCACATCTAGGCCACTTTAATAGCCTATGTAGCCTGAAAGGAATTCATATAGGCCCAAAAAAATCGCTCACAATGCATTTTATTGGGCTATGTTCAGGTCTATGTTAAGTTAACAGAAAACTTTACTTTTGTCAATTCGGCATTTGGCTGCCACCTCATTTGATTTTTATTAGGCATAGGCCTACTAGGCTATTAGCCTACTATCTTTATTATTGTAACAATTTTAAATAGCCTTTAGCCTATATGATATATGATACGCCCTGAAGAAGGCCATAAGGGCCGAAAGGCGTAGGCATTGTAGCCAAATAAAAAAGTAAAAAAATTGCAACCTTGAGTGCCTCAGCATCTGTCCTCCTGGACCAAGTTTGAAA
Organism: Engraulis encrasicolus; assembly: GCF_034702125.1. Classification (NCBI taxonomy): domain Eukaryota; kingdom Metazoa; phylum Chordata; class Actinopteri; order Clupeiformes; family Engraulidae; genus Engraulis; species Engraulis encrasicolus. Next base: position 1,238,372 of record NC_085877.1, read on the forward strand.
GCCCCTACACTGATGAGCACCAAGGAAAAAAGCTGAAGACCCAGAAGCACACTGCTTGTGTTTGAGTCTTTAGCCTATAGCCTACCTTTTCAGCTCCAGCTCTTTCTGCCCTCTGTCACCTGAGATCGCACGCTGTTCCGCTGCATTAGGCATGGTCGCAACCAAGCATAAAAATGCTTGATCAACACGAGATCTGCTTAGTCTAATAAATGTGGAGTTGAATGCTTGGCAAACAAGTTGGACAGTTTTTTTTCTAACGTGATTTTCCAAGACATAAAAAACGCAGCTTCCTATTTGGAGCAGCGAGTAAACTGCCTCACAAGCATGTGGGCTACACCTGCAATTCACGTCAGATTGATGAATGCCAATCACAGCAGATTACCGACGGCATGGAGGAGGTCTTCTGCCCAGCACTTGCTCTTATGGTACTGCGTGGCTGCTTGACAAAACTTTTGTTCCTGCGATGGTTTAACACCACGTGACACGACTGCGGCACAGAGGTCACTCCCTTATGCTGCGTCGTGAACGGAAATTCTAACCAGGATGCTTCACGCGGACACAGTGAGCATGCTCGCTGCCTAGCAAATTTGCTGCCTGGCACAGGGTCGTCGTTAGCCCTATTTTAGGGGGGCTTTAGCCCCCCTTACATTAGTATTAGCCCCCCCCCTTAAACGATTTAGCAAAAAATGTTTTTTCCAAAAGCAAATGCAATAAAGCACTGAATACGAACCACCAGTTAATCTGAATACAAATTCCTGTTTGTTTATTTATTGTTTAATGCCACTTATATCCTTCTGCATAGCAATAAAAGCAGGGTGCACAGCAATATGTTATGCGGGGGGGAAACATATACTCATAACATAACATAATAATATTCATCAGTTGAAACATTTTTAAATGTTTTGTTTAGCTTAAGGAATGTTCATTAAAATGTCAATTAAAAAAAATCCACTGTAACTAGTGTTTAAAAATCGGTATAGTGCTCTTAAAATAATTGTTCAAGAAGACGCTTTTGCACACCTCTGTAGGTGGGCAGGTGCGTAGGATATTATCCCAGTGTCGTTCAAGTGTAAAGAAATCCTGCACACTGTCCATTCCTCCACCAACAAACTTTAATACAACATGAAGAAGGTCGGATGACCGAAACAATGTATTAAAGTTTGTTGGTGAAATGGATAAGCCTGTCACGATATTCAATAAGTCAATAAATCGTACGATAACTTTTTACAAGAACGATCACTTTTCTGGCCCCGATAAGTTACGATAAGTTATTTGCGTGATGTTTTGTTTTCCCTCTCTCCCTTTCTCTACCGTAGCCTTAGATACTGATGGCGCGCTATAAGCCAACGCAGCGTAATGACGCTTAAATGTTGGTGTAATTTTACGTTTCAGTGCAGTTCTGGTTGAAAAAAGTTGCATTGATCTGGCTACTTGCGTCTTTGAAATAGAACACTGGTGTTCCCGCGCGTCGCTTATAAGCCTCGACAAAGAATCAGCGCTAGAGACTCTAGGAGTGTTTAATTTAAAAATATTAATATAATAAAATTTAAAAATATTTTCCCATGGTCCAAACGGGCCACCCTCACCAAAGTCATGGTTTGGGCCAGGAAATGTCCCGATAGGCCTACTTATAATGGCCAATCCGGCATTGTTTATGAATAGCCTATGCAAATACATGTAGGCCTATATTTTGATTGTCTGAAAACCCGCACACCACAGCAAATGTAATTGTGATTAATGATGGCTAATGATGATTCAGCTTGTTCCTGATTGGCTGACAAATCACCATGAAATGCATCCTGTATGTCCTCATGTCCTTTGTCCTGTTTGTTTCATTGATTGGTTCTAGTAATTGTCATATTGAATGCTGTGTAAATAAACATGACTTGTGTGGATAACCTTTTCTACCATTCTCATCCTCAGAATCACATGACATGAAAAGCATTAAACAACATGCAGGTGAGTGTGTTAGTATCTAAATATTATCTAGTAGTATCCTATGTGTTTCCCTGCAAAACAGAATTACAATAAAATGCAGGTTGAATTACAGTAGAATGCATGTGGAACTATAATATCGGTATACTGATGACTAGGCCTATAGAACTTAAACACTAATTTGCATCGCAAGTCCATCGTGTGAATTTACCTACTTTTTAACTTGTGTCAAATTGTGATAAAAATAAACAAGCTCAGATATAGAAATTGATCTTCATTTCACCTTGTCCACTAGTGGATGTGACCCTGGATCCTGATACAGCACAGCCCTATCTTATCCTGTCTGCTGATGGGAAACAAGTAAAGCATGGAGACACACGACAGAATCTCACGGACACTCCAAAGAGGTTTAATCATGCTGCCTGTGTGTTGGGAAGAGAGGGATTCTCCTCTGGCAAATTCTACTATGAGGTTCAGGTTAAGGGGAAGACTACGTGGGATGTAGGAGTGGCCAAGGAGTCTGTTAACAGGAAGGGAGACATATACCTGAGACCTGAATATGGATTCTGGACAATAGTGCTGAGAGATGGGACTTATTGGGCTACAGCTGGTCCCGCTGTTCCCCTCACCCTGAAGGGGAAGCTCCAAACGGTGGGGGTGTTTGTGGACTATGATGCAGGTCTGGTCTCCTTTTATGATGCAGATTGCTGGAATCATATCTACTCATTTACCCATGTCACCTTTACTGAGAAAATCTATCCATACTTCAGCCCCAGTCATAATGAGAAAGGTACAAATTCAGCTCCTCTTATAATCTCCCCAGTGGATGTCTGCCCTATCAAGTAATGGATAAAACACTGTTTTTTATATTTTTAAAAAATGTATCTAGTAGTAAGGACATTGTTTATGTAGGCCTGTGTTTTATTATGTAGTAGTCAGGTATGATTGGCACAGTTCTGGGGTGTATTTCTCCAAAGCAGTTGCTAGATAGACTTGATATTTGCTCAAGTTCAGTATATTAGCTGAAGTCATTACTACGTTGCTATTTTAGCTGAATGTATATGTATAGTGCCTACCTGTAGCAACTTACTGCAAGTAATGTGTTTTTAACTCATCATTTTTTGTGTAATGTGTTTGTAACTCACCACAGTGGCAATCTATCTAATTATTTACACTATACCATCAGATGTTATGTTAGTTCCACCATCATAATTACACACAATACATTTCCCCCACCGTGTTGGTTGTGTATTATCAAATTATCTTCATAAAGGGGAAGAACTGTAATTATAATGTGTTTCATTATATCACATAATGTACACAACTAAATGTTTTGAAGAATAATAAAATACATGTGTGCATCACTACATGTGTAGGCCTTTTACTTTTTTGTCTACAGACACCCAAGCTCAAGCCCAAAGACTTTTTTCTTTCACTTGGATGTTGTGAAGCTTAGCCACCCATCCCACCCTGCTGCTAAACATCATCTGTGTTTGCACTGCAGCATTATGACATCTATCTCCATCATCATGATGAAAAAATATCATTTAAGTTGCCCTGTTTCAGACAATGATCATATTGAATGTAAAAGTGTGCATGATACCGTTCTACTGTAAATTCTGGATTGTGAGCTGTGGCAATTTTGCCATTTTTTTTTGTTTTCAGTCCTGTTGTGTTCACCATCAAGAAATGTGAAAAGTCTCAGGAGCTGACAGGTGGATCAACATACTCTTCATACTACACCATATAACTTCATACAACTCTCCTCCCTAGTTTGAAGCTTTTTTGTGATTGTACTGATTAATGATACACACACTGTGTGGTAAAAAAAAGAGCAAATTTTGCCAATCAGCATTTCTACCACTATGTGTCCTACTAACATACCATCACTTCACATATTCAGTGCTTCGGGGTAGTAGCCTCATAATTGGATGCTAAAAATAAGACAATTTGTTGACCTGTATTTCTCCATAGCCATTTGAGATATCTGTGCAAGGTGGCCAAACATACATACTATTTCTCCATAGTTCTTCAAAAACTTCAAAAACTAGAAAATGTCCCTTTGCAAATCTGTTGGCCCAAAGTCCAAATTCTAATGAAAGGTGTAAACTTGTAACTTCACTGTAAAATGGGCCTACGTCTTTTGATATTGTCCAACAATGAAATTACCTCTCTGGGGAAAATCTTCACCATCTTGTCTCATATCGGTGGGCGTTGGTCACTGGATTAGTGTTCTATTTGGGGGCTCTTTTGACATAATGTCTTTTCCCTCAAATGTAGGTAATACACCTCAGATTTAATGATTACATATATGCTTCAGACCACTTAATTGTTCATAAGGTTTTCTGATGCTAATAGAAATAACAAAAAATGTGGAACAATTACATCACAAAATGACTTCATAGATATGGCAAAGTGGCTTCAGTTTGTTATAACATTGCAGCAAGCAGTAAGTCCTCGGATAAACCTTTACCAAATTTGCAGGGCATGATATACAAACAGTAACACACATAGCAATGAGAAATAAAAAAGTAAATGAAATTGAGGTGAAATGTGCAATGGTATAGATTAAGTCTGCCGTTTGATTAAATGTGATGACCTCATCAAATTAGCATAAATAACCACAAATTAATGATAATTAGTCAAGCTGATATTAGATTAGGTAAAGTTATGCTAATGTAATGTAATAACTATATGATATGTAGTATGCGATAAGGAAGGTATACTGATGACACTTAGATCAGTGATATTTGGTCAGACATTCCTGTCAGAAAACCAGGATAAACCTAATGTTAGCATGTAGTCATAGCAAAAGTCATTAAGGAATTATACAACATTTTGCAAATCCACTAGACATGTGTAACTGTTATTACAATACATTTATGTAAGTGAATGAAGTATATCATAGAGGCATACTGCAGTATGCCTAATTTTGGGTGTCTGGACTATACGTAGGCTATACATTAGGCCTAAGCCTAATTCAGTGTCAGCACGGGAAAGCTTCAGACAGTACAGATCACTTGTGGTGTCAATATTACTGAACCCTGAGTTTATACAGTCTGTACAATACAGTGTACTGTCTTATGTTGGCAATGCAAGCCCTACAGCCAAAACACCAAAGATAATTATTTCTGTGTGTGCGTGTGGCATGTTTATGTGTCAGGAGTGGGAATGAACACTCTGCAGCTGACTATAGCAGTGGTTCCCAATTTTTTGTAAGGTTTCCCAAACGTTTTTAAGCAATGCCCCTTTTATCCTGTGACCCCCCTGCAGTAACCAAATGAGTAACCAATTCTGTTGTGCACACTCTACACCCACGACTGCTTCCCTGCCCATCTCAGTAACACCATAGTGACATTTGCAAATGACATCACAGTAGTTGGACTTATTGCAAGGGGGCATGAGTCTGCCTACAGAGATGAGGTGGACCGTTTGGTGGAGTGGTGCAGAGCCAACAACCTGCTCCTTAACACAGCCAAGACCAAAGGAGCTGGTTGTTGATTTCAGGAGTAAGAGGACTGCCATACCTACTCATAGCTGCTCATACCCCACTGTGATCACCTAATGACCCCTCCTCGCCCTCGCTCTGCTAGACATCCCTGTCGTGCCTAGATCTACAAAACTCTCATTTCTTACTATAATACATCGATTCTCAAACTGTGGGCCTTGAAAGTATTCCAAGTGGGCCTTGAAATCATATTTAGAAAATCAAAATAATATTTGTGTGTGTGTGTGTGTGCGTGTGCGCATGTTTTTTTTGTGTGTGTCTTTGTGTTGCCTGATGCATCACATTGAAAAAAATACGTCTGAAAATAAAATTATCTCTGTAAAAAATGCCTGTTGAAATTACGGCAAAAAAATGTCAAATTGCAACAGTCAGTGACCGTAAAATGTAAAACAGTTTATCTCTGTACTAAATATGGCAAGCCACTATTTAGTCAAAAAGCGCTACATAACTTCATTTTTGACAGGTGTCATATGTAGAAAATACTGGACTGTTCTCTGTAAACGAAGATATTGGAAAACACCGTTAAGTGAGATGAAGTAGTCAAGAAACGGTACATAACTTTATTTTTCACTGGTGTCAATATGTAGAAAATACTGAACTGTTCACTGAAAAGAAAATATTGGAAAATACCGTTAAGTGAAGATGAAGTAGTCAAGAAACGGTACATGACTTTATTTTTCACTGGTGTACACATATGTACACAGCTAATCTGTCAGAGTTAGATTGATCAGAGTTAGACTGGTGTTCAGCCAAAATTGAAACATCAAGAGTTGTAGCAACACTACAGAGTGTTATTTGACTCCTCTGGATCCGAGTTGTTGAGCTAAGAGAGCTAGAGAGTTAATGTTTAACTCCCTAGAGAGTTATGAAAACACGCCTCCCCAATTTCCAAATGTTTTAGCAACATGAGCAGCCATTTTTGTTGAGTCCCCTATAAGTGAACCAAACTCAATCCTCTGTTAGTGAACCAAATTGTGAACCAACAGACAAAGAACTCTGTTTAGTCCAATAGATCTCTTGTGATTGGACTTGTTCCAGGTGTAACTTGTCAAACCACTGATAGGCTGGTTGTAACAGGCAGAGTTTGATGTCAACACGCTATTTGATTAGTAGCCATCAATGAGTATTAACTTAGAGTACACCCCTTTGCATGTGTTCTAGTTCATCCTGCGAAAAATTCTCCACCGCAATATTTTTTTCCCTTATTGGACTTTGAGGCTTTGCCATCAGAGTTTTCGATTGAGAGGCAAATTGACACAGTAAACCTCTTCAAAATTCAGAATATCTTTTTTTGCATTCCTCCTACCCAACAGAAAGCAATGGAGGTTATAATGAATTAAATATTAATTACTCCACAGAAAACATATTGCCTGTCTGCTTAGCTCCAGGTGCCTCCACGTTGTAGATTTGACAACAATGAAGCTGGCAACTGAATAAACTGTGCAACAGTTAAGGACTGCAAATGGCAACAGTTTGCACATTTTGCATTAATTCACTGTAACTTATTATTTATCCGGTAACAGCCAACAGTTTAGCCTCATTTAATGTGTAAAATATACCTATAGGCTAGTATAATCTGAAAAAGTCTACCTGGGACAGTAATCCCTTGATTTAGTCTCTTAGAAGTAGCCCAGTCTATTTGAAACTGTCATTCTACCCCATCCAAATCAATCTATCAATCAATTCCTGACCTCACCTGAGTGCTAAGGGCTGTCATGCAATGATTAACTTACTGCCTGCACCTGTCAAATGCTTCATCACTCGGGTCACATGGTTCACTTGAACATGTATTTAAACAGGGACTGTTGCATTGTACTGCTCACTGGTTGCTAGCTAGCTAGCTGGCTGGCTGGCTGGCTGTAAGGCCGGCTGGTCGGCTGGCCGGCTGGCCTGGCCCGGCCTGGCCCGGCCTGGCCGGCCCGGTTAGCAGGTCACGTTGTAAGGGTGGCTGCATGGCTTGCTAACTAGCTTGTTTGTTAGCTTGCTTGCCCCGCTAGCTTTGGCCTTCATTTTCCTTAAGGTTATTTTCAGGCCTTGGATTTGCATACCCTTCATTGATGATACTAGACTGGTCCACCTGCCTGCACTAGACAATCTGGCAATTGGGCATTTATTTAGGTATCTAATTAAGTTGATGTTTATTGGACTCCAATGAGTTGAATCAGTCCAATCAGTTGTCTGTGATTGCAACTCTATAATTGGACTCACCTGAGTATAATCAGTTCAATCAGCGGTCTGATTGTAACTCTATAATTGAACTCACCTGAGTATAATCCGTTTTTACCGTAATTTATTTAATGGTACGTTTTGGCAACCACTGCTGCCATAATTTTACCGTAAAATGTAAAAAATAATAATACCGTTATTTATTTAACGGTAGGCTTTGGCAACCACTGCTGCCATAATTTTACCGTAAAATGTAAAAAGGAAATATACCGTTATTTGTTTAAAGGTAGACTTTGGCAACCACTGCTGCCAGCAATCTACCGTAAGAACAACAGTTCTTTTTTTACTGTGTAGAACTAGACCTTTATAAATCACAGTAATGGTTGTGTTTCCACTTTTTTCACTTTCAGTAACTTTTACTTAGCTATAGGCCTACCGTGATCACCGCTTAGTTTATGAAACAGGTATAATCCTCCTTACCACTGACAAGGCCCTCAACAACCGTACACCCTCTCACCTGTCTGATCTCCTCCACTGCCACTCCCCCACCCGCCAACTAGCTCAGCAGATGCCGACCTCCTCACCCCCAAATAATGAACACGGAGACAGAAGGCTTGTTCATGACGAAGCATTAAGATTTTTGCTAGGCAGTGGGCATGCGCACTTTGCCAGTTCGATGCATTCTGGTTGAAAATTCTAACCAGAATGCATCAAACTGGCAAAGTGTGCATGCCCACTGCCGAGCAAAAATCTTACTGCATTGTCACGAACAAGCCTAGAGCCTTCGTTACGTCTGCCCCCACCCTCTGGAACTCCCTCCCCTGACCATCCATAACTCTGCACTTTGTTTCTACTAGTGATGTCAGCTATACTTATGTCCTCAATTGTAAATAGCTTTGTTTTTTTTTAAATGCAAATGTAATGTAATGTAGTACTACCACTGCTAATAAGAATAACAATAACAATACATCTGTTTTGTATAGCTCTTCATGGTACTCAAAGACACCACACACACACACACACACACACACACACACACACACACACACACACACACACACACACACACACACACACACACACACACAGACACACACACACACACACATACACGCACACACACACACATTATAAATAAATAAATAAAAACCTTTGTCCACAGTGCAGGTCGGACAATAAATAACACACTTTTCCTACTCCACCCCAGGCTGTTTCAAGTATGTCACATTACCACTGTGCTGTTGACCTCATCATGCCACACCACAGCGGTTAACAGACAGAGGTACGTACATGCTGTTGTCCCACTTAGCCTGTGCCACTTATGCTTACTTGTACAAACTTTATTGCCATCTGAACTCTGGCTCTTAGTTTCAGTACATAATACATTCACTCTCTTCTCTTGCCAATCGCCCTCCCAGACCTCCTCAGGAAACTCCAATGGAACCCCTCACCCTCCCTCCATACAGCAACTCAGATGGTGAGAGGCCTTCAGATGGATGAGGAACCTCCCTAGATGAACCACGTGATGTAGAGCTGTAACGCCGCATTATGTAATAACGGTGCAATATGTAATAATGTAACAAATTATTACATAATGCGGTGACAATTGCCGCATTATGTAGTAATTTACGCATTTCGTAATACATTTCTTGAACGCATTTCGTAATAACTTTTTTCTCATCTTGTAATAAATTATTACAAAATGCGAAATTTATTACGGAATGCGGCCGCAACTTTTTTTTTTTGATGGAAATGTAATAACATGGTGCATTATGTAATAATCTATATGGATATGTTTTTTTCTGCACTTGGATTCAGTAGGCACCGCACACACATAGTCTCAGTGACATGGTAGTCACTGCCCTCTCTCTCTCTCATTCTTCTCAGTTCTCAAACTGCTCGAGAGTCGTGAATGATGCGGTTAAAACCGTTAAGAAATCATTTCACAAGTTGTTGCGTGCAACGAGACTTTCTGCTACATTACACCAATTTACAGCGAGATTAAATACACTGTAACAAATAGCTGTTTATTTACGGCAATTCTGCAACAGCATTCTACTGTTTTTCGAAAAAACAGACAACTACTGTGAAAATATTACTTTGAGTCACATATTGAGCATAAACAGTAAGTACTGCACAATAGCAGTATTCGCCGTTGTGGAAAAAACTAGAGATGCACCGGATCCTGATTTTTAGGATCCTGCCGGATACCAGATCCACTGAATAAGATCCTGCCGGATCCGGAACCGGATACCGGATCCTACAAAAGGGTTGAAACATATAGTCTACTCGCACACGTGGGCCCTTTTTATTACGTTGGCGCAAACTATTTTTTAGACTCATTGGCTTATTGCCACACTGCCTGCAATAGCCGCTTCCAAAGGGATTTCACTCCATGCAGTGATTGGGGTTGTGAAAGACTGAAAAGCCTAGGCTAGACATGCACCAGACCCTGATTTTTAGGTAACATGCCGGATACCGGATCCACTGCTTAAGATCCTGCCGGACCCGGACCCTGTGAAAAACTCTATTATCCTGACGGATCCGGAACCGGAACCGGATCCGGTGCATCTCTAGAAAATAACAAGTTATTTTAGGCAGCACCATTGAAACCCATTCATCCTTCACTTGTCCGTGATCACCATCAAACTTCAATACCACCTGAAGAACTGAAGTCATTCTGACTATTTAAAGATTATCTGATACTATCAAGCATGATGAAACAATTTCTAAGGAAATGCAGCAAAGTGTGTGTAGCACATGCATTTTGATAGTGATGAAAGTGTGAATGGCTGAAACATTTTAAGAACTTGTAACACTCTTGCAATAAGCAGCCCCATCTAAACCAATCTGCTAATCAGTGCCTGGCCTCACCTGAGTAGGGCTGTTATGCCATTATTCAATTACGGGCGTCACCTGCCAAGGGCCTGATGACTCTGGTCACATGGTGCTCTTGCACCTGTATATAAATCTGGACTATCAACACTTCAGTTGCTTGCCTGCCTGCTGGCTGGCCTGCATGGCACAGCATAGCACTTGTTTGCCTACAAGCTTGCCTACAAGCTTGCTTACATGCTTGCACACTTTCCTCTTTGTGAAAGCTTGCTGTATGTGGCATCATTTGTGGCATTGTTGCATATAATGTGCCTGCTGCAAATTAGGCATTGCTTTGAGAGCTAGCTTGTAGTGCTGCTTGTTTGCTGTGCTACTTGGTGCAAAATATTTTTTTAAAGACTGACCAATGCTATATTTATCATTGGCTCATCAAGAGATACAGTAAAAAGCCCACCTTGCACACTATCATTGTAACATAGCACTGCGTACTCTGAAATTTTATTCATGCCCACACTTTCAAAGGACCACCGCAAACTATTTTCTCAATACAGCATTGCGCCATAGTATCATGCTCAAGGCACTCCAGTCATGGTGAACGATGGGAGGGTGGGGTGGTAACATGGCCAGGGTACCACAGTTATGGAGAATGATGGGTGGGGTGGGAAGTTGCCATGGCCATATTCATGAATACAACTATGACCCAGTATTTGCCTGTCATCACACAGTACAATTCAACTTTTTAACTGAAATGTACTGTTATTTTTCTGTACAGTACTGTTATTTAACAGTTCAATTGCTGCTGAAAAAATGTTATATACTGTGATACATTAAACAGCAATGAGCTGTATTTGATTTTTGGTGTGGTAGAATTACAGGTAAATATAATTGCCAGTAACAGCCGTTATTTTGCAGGGAAATTTTCTTAGAGTGTAGGCCAGGTCTAAACACTTCACGAGGTGGTGAAAACTTGTCTTGCACGTGGGTCTGTCTCAGGGCGCGGATCTCGTAAGCGCAGGAGAAACCTGTGCAGTTGTGGTCCTCGGTGCGAGTGGGCTATCCACTACTACACAGTAACCACATAATGATGAGAGAGAGAGAGAGAGAGAGAGAGAGAGAGAGAGAGAGAGAGAGGGTGTGTGTGTGTGTCCGCTGACGCACGGAGACAAACCTGGCCCATATTGATCTTTAAGGGTAACGTTTAGGTGAAATGTATAACTAAATATATACTGGATGTTGTCAGGAGAGGTGTTTTGAAACATATATGTGAAATTCACAGTCTATAACAAAGCCAAACTGCAATTTTGTTTATGAAAATGTAGGCCTATCATTTTACAGCTACTTCTGAAGTATTGGGCTCCTCGCTGGCAGAGCCTCTATGACGTAGATAGAGGGAGTCCAACTAAAGTTCTGGCTCAGCTCTCGCTTGTGGATGTAGGCTTACCAACCATTTTGGTTGTAGTAGAGAGGCTGGGAAAAGTGGACAGTTATATTGTATGTGGGCTATTGAAAATGGTCTATTACTGTGTTTGTGCATTGTGTATTAAAAAAGACAGATCAGCGGGTCTATCGGTTTATCTAGAATATGAAACTGTTCTGGGTCTCCGCGCTGTCTGTGGCCATGCGTAATTTGCGATTATAAACAGGGGGGCGATATCTAGGCCTATCTCTCCTTTGCTTTCACATGAGAGATGCATTTCATAGGCAAATCTAAAACAGTCTCAAAGTAGACCATTACATAGGCTACTTAGAAATAGCGACTACTTTAATATTTTTCCCAAAAACGGCATTTGCCGTGGAGTAAAGACATGCCTGCCGCCTAAATGGACTTGCGCCCTCTGTCCATGGTGCTGAAACCGCGGCACTACTCTTATGTGAAGCGCGTTATAGTTTCACGAGGGGATTGGCTTACAGGCTACAAAAAGACTAAACTATACAATAGGCTATGGTTGAAGGCCCTACCCTTTGCCGACAATGATGAGAAATAATATGATCACTCACTGTGAGTGGCATGGCGTCAAACGTTTCCTACTCGGTGCAAAACAATAACTCATAGCACCCGAGAAAAATGCCATGTTGTAAAAATGGCATATAGCCTATTTCAATTTCAGTTCACTGCTCAGTAGGCCTATTACATGAAACTTCAATAAAGCTCATCCACATGCACGTCACAAAACAATAAACCAGGCGGCGGGACTTTCGATTATATTCCCTCCAAAAATGTCCGCATGTCACAAAAAAACAGTTATTTGCATTGTCCGTAATTATACCAAACTAAAAAAGTATTCCCGTAGGCTAGAAGAAATCAAGTCTTCAGCTGCTATAATCCTCGTTACAAAACTGAAACAAAAATGCCAGCACAAATATTACCTAGGCTATATAGCCTACCTATTTTTGCATTGTGAGCTGTCCACGTGTGTGGTGCTAGGGGCGAAATGTGCACTGGCAGCACTCGTCGTTGAGTTTGGGAGATGTCTTTAGTGGGAGTAGGCCTATTTGAATGTGTAAAACACGTTGGACATGCTGGACATTTTCAGTAGGCTATGCTTGGGGAAGTAGATCGATTATTATTTGCATGCGTCTTGCATCAGCATGCCAACGTTAGGCTATTTGCCAAACTAACGTTGACGTGGTCCTGACATTTTGCTGAATAGCATAATATCTCTACAAAATCGGGAGTAAATTGAATTGAATTGAAGTCTCCCAACATGTCTTGCCAATCCATGAGGATACGGAAAATCTAGCACACCACACGCGGAGAAAGCGTTCCTTTGATAGAGAGGATACCTGCGTCTTTGTAAAGTGCTGCGCGCACGTTTGATTGCCGGTTTTACAAATTACGGGGATAAACATGCCAGGTCCAAATTACTAACAGGAAAAGAGGGACGATGACAAAGGGGATGAATCGCCAGGAAGACAGGGATGATCTTTCTCGCAGAGCAATGTTGTCTGCAAGAGCGAGTCTCGCCTGGTTTTGTGTAGGCTAGGGTTACGACACGCAATCCACCGCTGGACCAGCTGGCTTTCAGCAATCACCGCAAGAATCAAACCTGTTTGTTTCATCCCCCGTGAGTGTAGGCTACTGCATATAGGTTAGTTAAAACATTGCTACCAATTTGGCACTCTGTCCACTCCATGCGCAAAAGACACAAGGTCGGAAGGGATTCGGTTACTGACAGAGGTACGAAGCAGTCCTCAACTTCAGAAAAAAAGATGGAAATGTGGATACTATGTGGGCCTGGAGAAAGAGGTTCACTCTCTCCAGCAGTTCAAAACCACCGTGTCAAGTTATGCTTCGGAAGCATATCGGGGTTTTTTTCCGACAAAAACGAAGCGCCATAAAGTCACAGTCAAGTTTCTAGGCTATAGGCCAGTACAGCAGCGTTAATAAACTGCAAAAAAAGTCATGTGACATACCCTAATAATGACAATCTTACTGTGTAAACGAAGTGTGGGGGATTGGGGCAATAAAAAACAGTCGGTGGTGGTGGTAGTGCGCGATAGCTCTGTGATGGGGAGGGGGATTCTTTTGGCTACACCTAGCCTACCCAACTCAGGACTCTGGATCCAACCGAGAATCTCCACAATGAGGGAAACACATCGAAAACATAAAATTAAATATGCTATATGCACAAATAGAGTTTATATCAATCAGACATTCTATTAGGTTAACAATGTTATTTTGAAACCTAATGAAGTGCCACATAATAACGGTCTGGCACACCCTCATGGCGCTGCTGCAGCGCATTGACATGGAGGAAACCTACAAAAAAAATATGATTATTATTTTAAATAATAAAACGGTTCAGACGGTATCTGGTGGATACTGCCACTGTTTAAGGCCATTTAACTTGTTGAAATTTAGCCTATAGGTCTGGAAAGGTGTTACAAAGGTGTTTCCCTCCACACACCTGCGCACCATGGGCGACAGGGCATTTAGTGTTGTTGGCCCCAAACTTTGGAATTCTCTTCCACTTTCACTTCGTCAATGCTCTACACTATCTACTTTCAAATCTAAGCTAAAGACACACCTTTTCTCTTCTGCTTTTTAACTTCACTGACAGGCACTTCCACTTATTTTAATTATCAGTCTATTTTTTTATTTTATTTTACATATTATTTTTACCACTCATTTTTATTTTATTTTCAAATGCATTCTATTTCTTTTTTCTTATTTTAAAAAACATTTATTTTATTGTAAGTTACTTTTATTTCTATTTTATTCTTGCATTTTTATTACTCTCCTATTGTTAATTCACTGAAGCTTTGTTATACTTTCTCTACTGTTATGTATTTGTTTTTGATTGTAAAGTGTCCTTGGGTATTTTGAAAGGCGCTCAAAAATAAAATGTATTATTAATATTTTATTATTATTATTACAATATTAGAATCTGGCCTATTCTCTGCAGTGGGGTTGCAGGTTGGCCAAAATTCTTAGATAGAATGCGATTATGACATCACGTTGGGGGCTCCCCCTGGGTTTTACTAGATTCTGTATTGTCTCTGAATGGGGAAGGTTGCAAATAAATAATTAAATAAACCATATTTATTTAGCCTTTTATATTTATGCTGACCAAAATCATTGTAATGTTTAAGGGGTTAGCTAAGATAGGTAGATGTCGGGTAGGCTATTCTTTGAAGAGTCTTGCGTTGAGATGACAACCTCAACCTCACTCAACCGTCTCCGATGTAACGATTATAAAGAGATTATAGACCGTATGAGCGCCGACTGTGAATAATGTGTTGTGTATTGGTAAAAAAAAAGCTGTATCGCACTTTTTTGTTTTACTGTAGGCTATAGTTTGCAGTCAGATAGGCCTAGTCTACACTCAGATAACTGAATGTTTTGCGTGCGCATCACAGCGCGCACCATGCTGTGACCAGACATTGTTAGTAGCCTATTCATCAGCCTTTAGTGGGCCTTGTAGCAACCCAATGTAAGTTGGCTGCCGGATGTGAGTGCCCGGATATCCGCCCGAGTATTTGCATGCATTTGCATTCATTTCCACCATCAGGAATGCTTTGCGGTACCACAGCTACCCTATGTGAGTCGCGCTGTGTCGCCTGACTGTCCCTTAATATGATTGTAGCCTACCGTAACAACGCGGCACCACAGCTACCCTATGTGAGTCGCGCTGTGTCGCCTGACTGTCCCTTATAATATGATTGTAGCCTACCGTAACAACGCAGCCTCGGCCCCCGCCGCAAATATCCACCACACCACCACGGGTCCTCTGGTGTTGTGACCGTTTTAGGATATTTTTTTCATATCCAATACTTGCACGTTAAGAGTGACAATTCCATCATGGATGTTTAAACGATATGTGCGAATGCAGTCATGTTGAATTTAGGGTGGCCAAACCATGCCATGTCATGAAGAACGTGCATCACATTATTTAAACAGCTCGTGTAAACAGTTATCCTGAGTGCCCGAGTCTTTTTGGAGATTGGAGGCTTGATGCGCAAAGAGATGGGAGAGAAATTAGTTGTGCGCGCGCGCACACATCTGCACAATATCCACCGGACACGAAGTTAGTGCTCCAATGTTTCAGCGTCCCGTTTGATTCTGTACTGACACTTTTAAGTTTACGTAGCACAATCAAATGAATAGGCTATGTCTAAATTATAGGCTGTAGTCTCCAATGTGCCTAGTTCACGTGTTGTTGGCATCACCAAATATTCTGCACAATGTGCGGCATCACTTTTCGAGTGCTACATTTAGACCGGGTAAAGTATCGAGCATGGTCTGTCCCTTCAATAATATTAAGAATGTCCCGTAACAACTCGGTATCGGCCCCCGCCGCAAGTATCCTCCACCACGAGGGTCCTCTGATGTTGTGACCGTTTTAGGATATTTTCATATAATACAGAAATAAGAGCGTGCGCGCGCCCCTCTGACTGTATCTAGACATGGAGGGAGAATGGCTCCAATATTTATATTCAGCGCCCAGCCAGTTTAATTCTGCACTGACACTTTTAAATGTAGGACTACATGGCACAATCAAATTAGTAGGCTATGTCTAAATGTAGGCAGGCTCTAGTCACCAATCTGGCTTTGTTGTTTCGGCATCACCAATAATAATGGCACAATATGCGGCATGGTTTCGCGTGTTGTTTTTGCACCACCAAATAATAACTACACAATATGCGGCATAGCTGCTGTTTTCTAACTCAGAGAGAAGGCTATGCCCAGATATTATTTTAACTTGTAGGATATCTTGATGTTATGTTTCACTAATGTAAGGAGTAAAACTCAGGATCTTCCCGAGTGCTAGCTACATTTAGACTGGGCAAACTGGTGACTTTAATGCCTTCCGAAACGGGCTATTCCAGTGTCTGTGACAGCGCATCTATTTTAGGCTATAGTCTTGTGCAGAACTTTTCATTTAACATTGCGAATGGGCAGGATGATTTGCTTAGACACGCACGTGCTTCAGAGCAGCTAGAACTGTGCAAGGTGACTGCTGCAGTTTTCAGCTCATTCCTCCTGGATAATAAAAACAAAATAATGCCGACGAGAAAGTAACGCCGTTATCTTTTGATGGATTCCCTTTGGGTGCCCGGTTTAATTTTCACACCCAAATCAATTCGGTTTTAAGTTATAATTTCATTTTATTATTATTATTATTATTATTATTATTATTATTAGCCTATTATTTTTATGTTATTGGTCACCGGGCCTATTCTTTTAATTGGGAGATCAAGGAACTGGTGTCGCCGAAACGGCGATGTGCTGTGGGCTCTTTACGCACGGCACCTATGTCCCTTTCATCTTCAGTCAGACTCAAATCGGACCGAAATCAAGTAGCTGAGGTTAAACTGTCGTAAATACACGACCGAAATCGAGTAGCTGAGGTAAAATAGACGTAAATACTCGGGCGGATATCCGGGCACTCACATCCGGCAGCCTACTTACATTGGGTTGCTACAGGCCTATCACGCCATTTCAGCGTCATGTGCATGTAAGAAAGAATGTAAACATCGACAAATAAAAAATAGGCTAAAGAAAACCATTTGGGTGAATCGTGCGCTCTGGTTCAATGCCAGCCGTCAAAGCAGTCAGCTTCATTGTAAGAGTGCCAGAGTTTACCTAATTTAAACGACTGCAAAGCAATCTCTCTGAGCGCAACGGCAAGAACATGTGCGGTCCACAGGGCCATCAGCAGAAAACGAATCAATGAAACTCCCTCGCAATATGTCCGAGAACAACATAGGCTAACACTAACACGCCGTAGGCTATGTCGAATGGCGCATTGTCTACTTGTAGTTGGAGCACCGTCATTGCCGCGAGTTTCTGAAAAACTAAATAGTTGAGCACAACGTGACACTATCATAGACAAAAGCCCGTGAACATAGTGACACACACTTCACAGTGGTGTTGGTGAAAACGAAACGAAGTTGCCTCCCACGGCCCGAACGCAAAATAATGCCGAAAACTGAATGCCCCCTTCAGTTGTCCTGCCTACAGGCAACTGGTGCGTTATCACTGTTTCTTCTTCAATGTACGAGCACTTACAAACATTTAGAATCCGACGTAGATAGAGGGAGTCGCCGCATTCTACAGACATATTAAAAGAAGCCGCCGTTATTTTTGCCAAGGTTTTCTGAAAATGTTGTTTATGCAATAATTCGGTATTTTGACATATATAACATCTAAATTGATGTATTGAGGTTCTTAAAATGAGACTTGGTGGTGTTTAACCTGCAAGATACACTCAATTACTCAATATGGGCCAGGTTTGTCTCCGTGCGTCAGCGGACACACACACACGCGCACACGCACGCGCACACGCACACGCACACGCACACGCGCACTCTCTCTCTCTCTCTCTCTCTCTCTCTCTCTCTCTCTCTCTCTCTCTCTCTCTCTCTCTCTCTCTCTCTCTCTCTCTCTCTCTCTCTCATATCATTATGTGGTTACTGTGTAGTAGTGGATAGCCCACTCGCACCGAGGACCACAACTGCACAGGTTTCTCCTGCGCTTACGAGATCCGCGCCCTGAGACAGACCCACGTGCAAGACAAGTTTTCACCACCTCGTGAAGTGTTTAGACCTTGCCTATTTAATCTCGCTGTAAATTGGTGTAATGTAGCAGAAAGTCTCGTTGCACGCAACAACTTGTGAAATGATTTCTTAACGGTTTTAACCGCATCATTCACGACTCTCGAGCAGTTTGAGAACTGAGAAGAATGAGAGAGAGAGAGGGCAGTGACTACCATGTCACTGAGACTATGTGTGTGCGGTGCCTACTGAATCCAAGTGCAGAAAAAACATATCTATATAGATTATTACATAATGCACCATGTTATTACATTTCCATCAAAAAAAAAAGTTGCGGCCGCATTCCGTAATAAATTTCGCATTTTGTAATAATTTATTACAAGATGAGAAAAAAAGTTATTACGAAATGCGTTCAAGAAATGTATTACGAAATGCGTAAATTATTACACAATGCGGCAATTGTCACCGCATTATGTAATCATTTGTTACATTATTACATATTGCACCGTTATTACATAATGCGGCGTTACAAGAGCAACTAGACATCCATATTAATTGACCTCATCATAAGCCTGCCAAGTCCCCCCTCAGTTAAAAAAATAGCATGCACTATTGCACCACATTAGCAATCAGAGGGCCCCTGGGCTATGGAGGACGGTAATCAGAGGGCCCCTGGGCTGGCCCTACTGTAGTGCTAACATAGCCCTATAACGTTTACCAACTAGGGGTTCAACAAAGTAGGGGAAATGCTTTCATAGGGCCCATTATGAAGGCCCCTCCTAAGGACCACAACTTCCAGCAATTCAGGGTGCCCTACATAGAGCCCTAATGGGAGAGCATACTGTTAAGAGAGCCCTCTGATTACAAATATTCCTACAAAGTACCCTGCCTGAAGTAGAGAGGATCATTGGTGGCATCACTAGGGTTTACACAAATTCCTCAAAGGAAGAGTCCACCTCATCTCAAGAAATTGCTCAGTAGTTAAGTCTCAGTAAAATA